>NC_058130.1:56520148-56546358 GCF_016433145.1 Gracilinanus agilis
CTCCCTTCCTTCCTTCCTTCCTTCCTTCCTTCCTTCCTTCCTTCCTTCCTTCCTTCCTTCCTTCCTTCCTTCCTTCCTTCTCTTTCTTTCAAATAAATACCTTACCTTCTATCTTAGAATCGATACAAGTATTGGTTCCAAGACAGAAGAATAATAAAGGGCTAGGCAAATGGGGTTACATGTCTTGCCCAAGATCACACAGCTAGGAAAGTATTTGAGGTCAAATTTGAACTCAGGACTTCTCATCTCCAGGCCTGGCTGTCCATCCACGGAACCACCTAGCTTCCCCAGCGTTCTGTTTCAACTCTTTTCTGCTTGATCTTGCCATTTACATTGTGGTGTATATCATACATCTACTTACTTCTTTCCCCATTAGTTGATGTTTTCTTGGGCTTCTCGGCAGTCTTCAACTTCGTTGTTTCTCATGGCACGGCTCCATCACTTTCATCCATGATTTATGTTTTAAAGCATTTCTTTTAGCACTAAACATACAACTTTGTCCTGAAGGTTGTGTGTGTATGTGTGTGTGTTTGTTGTCTCTCCGATGGGGGTTTTAAACTCTATAATCTTAGATTGTCCTCTGATTCTATGAGTGTGTACAGCTGTATGGCTCTGCCTTGCTTAGAGGGTGACCAGTTTTATGCTGGAAAGTTCTGTGAGCCTTGGGAGCTGTGAAGACTTCCTCATCTCTGAAATGAAGATCATAACCCTTGCCTGTCCCCACTCCTTAGGGTTGCTAGGAGGATCAAAGTGGATAATGTGCATAAAGCTTATAATTTTAAAGTACTATAGAAATGGAATTTATCATCATCATCATCATCATCCTCATTTGGAGACTGGGGAACTGGAGCTATGATTTGTTTTTTTTTTAAACCCTTACTGTCTTAGAATCCATGCTGTGTATTTGTTCCAATGCAGAAGAGCAGTAAGGGCTAGGCAATGGGGGTTAAGTGACTTGCCCAGGGTCTCATAGGTAGGAAGTATTTAAGGTCAAATTTGAACCCAGGTCCTCCTGAACACAGGCCTGGTACTCTATCCAATGAGTCACCTGCCGCCCTTGGAGCTATGATTTTAAGGGTATAATTTCAGTAAGGAATAGAGGCAGGGAAGTGGCGTAGTGGTCAGAGCTCATGTCCTGAAATTGGGAAGACCTGAGTTCAAATCCAGCTTCAGACACTTACTAGCTATGTGAACCTGGGCAAATGATTTAACCTCTCTTGGCCTCTGTTTCCTCAACTATAAAATCAGTATAATAACACTTATCTCATAGGGTTTTTGTGAGGATAAAACAAGACAAAATGCTTAGAGGTAGCTAGGTAGTACAGTAGATAAAATGCCAGGTCTAGAGTCAGGAAGAACTGAGTTCAAATCTGACCACAGATACTTACTAACTGTGGGACCCTGGGCAAGTCACTTAACCTGTTTGCCTCAGTTCCTTATTTGTAAAATGAGCCAGAGAAGGAAATGGCAAACCACTCCAGTATCTGCCATCAAAACCCCACATGGAGACATAAAGAGTCAGACACAAATGAAACACCTAAACAACAATGATAAATGTTTATTTTCTACAAATGCCCATTGATTCCTTCTCAAAAGGTTGATTTTAAGTCCATAAAACAAAATATATGGGCCTCAAAGGAGACTAATTATATTGTTACACAGTCATAATTTTTTTTTTAATTCACAGAGGCCAGGTGAAGAAACACTGATCTAGTTGAACTCTCTCATGTTACCGGGGAGGAAACTGAGGCCCAGGAAAGAAACATGACTCACCTAAATAAAAAATCTGATCACTGATAACCCCTGAGATTGAACCTTTGCCTAGTCTTCAGTCTCCAACCTGTGCTTTTCCCACCATGCTAGTGATGTCAAATTTAGATAGAAAAAGGATCCACTGATCTATACAGAAGGATCCCTGTGGCTACACATTGGCTTCCATATATCAATTTTATCTTGGTTCGATTTGATTTTGAATTATTTTATTTTATTTTATTTTATTAAACCCTTACCTTCCATCTTAGAATCAGTACCATTGGTACTGGTAAGGGCTAGGCAATAGGGGTTAAGTGACTTGCCCAGGGTCACACAGCTAGGAAGTGTCTGAGGCCAGATTTGAACCTAGGACCTCCCATCTCTAGATCTGGCTCTCTATCCACTGAGCCACCCAGCTGCCCTCTGAATTATTTTAAATAATATTTCCCAATCACATTGGCTTCACTAGGAGACCTCCTGGGTACCACACTATACATTCGTCTCAGTTTAGGACTATGTTAAGGACCCGCCTACAGTTCAAATCACAACAGGATGTAAATGGAGGAGTCCAGTTGGGTAAACAGTCTCTGCCTCTATTCTTGTCTACAGGTCCTTCCGGCCAGACTTTGTGCTTGTCCGACAGCACTCCTTTGGCATGGCGGAGAACGAAGACTACCGAAACCTGATCATTGGCATGCACTATGCTGGCATCCCCAGCGTCAACTCCCTCGATTCCATCTACAACTTCTGCGACAAGCCTTGGGTGGTGAGTGAGCAAATGACTGGCTGGGATTGGGGGAGCCTTGGGGTTTTCTTTGCCCTGGACCTTATGGTCCTGTTCCTGGGGAAGGGGGCCCTGGTGAGAGAGGACACCCGTGAGCCCCGTGTCCTCCAGTCCACACTCACCCCACGGCCAGCAGAGGGCTCGAGAGGACCCCAGAACTTGTGCTGGAAGGAGGTGGGATCTGAGAGGCGCAGAATGGAAAGATGGCAAGGCGCCATATGTGTGTTTGACCATGTGTGCATGTCCATGCATATGTGTGCCATGCAGACAACTCTGGCATGGAGAATGTTCTGGAAGATTATCTCTAAACAATGCCTCCATTCTTTAAGGATGACTTTAAGGGCATGTAACAGCTGTCGTCAGTCACGGGAGGCTAAGGAGGGGTTGTGAAAATGCACGCCATATGTCACAGCTCATGATATGTGCTGAAACATGGCCCAGCTGTTGGAAGAGAGCTTCACCAGAGCCACAGAGCCGAGAGGGGACAGCTCAACCCAGGCCGGCTCCATGGTGGACGGTTCTACAGCGACCTCTGCTAATATACAGCTAATATACAGGACGTCAGTGAGATTCCTTGGCGCATACATGCACACATCCCTAGACCTAGAAGAGACCTTAGGAAACATCTAGTCTACTAAACACTAGAAAGGATACTGCATTTGGAATGATCAGACCCGAGACCAGATTTACCAGCTGGATGGTCTAGTGGATAGAATGCTAGCTTGGGGTTCAAATCCAGTCTTACATATTTACTACCTATGTGATTCTGAGCAAGTCGTCTGTTTGTCTCAGTTTCTTCAACTATAAAATGGGAAGAATAACAGCACCTACCTCACAGATCAAATCAGATGTTTGTAAAGCATTTAGTCCAGTACCTGGCACACAGTAGGTGCTATATATAAATGCTTGTTCCCTTCCCCTTCTCACTTCCCACTGTATGACCTTAGCTTTCTCACCTGTAAAATGCAGGGACTTGCCTAGATGACCTTTGACGTCTCTTTAGCTCTGCATCTTTAATCCTCTGATCCAGTCCCTTTATTTCACACAAAAGAAACAGAGAACAGGGAAAGTAAGAGCACTTGCCCAAGGTCACACCAATTTACAGTAGCAGAGTGGGGGTTCCAGTCTACGTCTCCTGACTCTTTGTTCAGAGCCCTCTCCAAGATCCTACAATGATGACTTGGAAAGTATGTCTGTGTACGGTAATCTTCCCAAGAGCTGCAGAAGATGTGGGTAGAAGAGAGAGAAAAGGAGAATTGCTGAAAAGGATGGAAGGATGGAAGAAAATGAGGACAGTATCGAGCCTCCCAGATAACAGGTCTGGTTTTTCAGACTTGGCACGTAGAGCGGGAGGACTTCTCTCTGATAAGATGAGGACAGAGATGTGCCAGGATCTAGTCCCCGAAGCATATGGCTCCCCATCTGAGCTTCTCCAAAAGGCATTCAAGGCTTCACCATGTTAGACCTACGCTTCCTGGTCAGCCTCATCTACTTCCTTCCTCCTATCTCATCAACTAGCCAATCAACGACAAACAGTGGTTAAATGTCTCCTATGCATCAAGCAGCAAAGGAGAATAAATAAATGAATAAAACTGAAGCCTAGGAGTTGTGATTGGGTACAGACTGCCTGTGTGACCTCAGGTCTATCATTTAGCCTCTCTATGGGATAGTCAACTTTCCAAGACTAGAAGCTTCAGAGAAGGAAGTGACCAGTCCTAGGAGATGGAGTTTCATCACCCTGAAGTTCTCCATGCCAATAAAATCAAAGATCCAGTTCCTATCTCTGTGTGTCAAGCTAAGGAGCTGAGAATATAAAAATGCAAAGGAAACTCTCCTTGGCTTCAGGAGGGTTATATTCAATAGGGAGAGATAGAGTTATAAAAAATGTAGATAGATGGAGAGGGGGAGGGTAAACTGGATACTACCACTGATAACTGTGTGACAACAGTGATAGCCCAGATATGTGACTAGAGCAAGATCAACTGAGGCTTGCCACCTAGTTAGACGATATAACACCTCCCTCCGTTATAACAGTGCCCAGGCAGGATCCTTCAGGTCAACGGATGGTATCCCTTCAGGTCCCACCTGGGGTTGGTTGATGATAGATAATGGGCTCTATTAGCCTTGGTAACAGTTTATCTGACTGCTTATCTCCCTTCCCAGAGAAGTTATGAAACAACCACTCCAGGAAGGTACTTGAAAGGCTTTATCTATATTTTTAGCAAAGATGGAGTGTTGGGAAATGGATAGAGGAATTGGGAAACCCTAACTAATTTGGTGTTAATAAATCCTCAAGGCTGTAGGCAGGTAATTGATTCAGGTTAGTTAGCTCCTCTGGCTCATCCTGGCCAAAGCCAAACCAGAGTAAGCAAGCTGCTGCTTGATGTCTTTCAGCTTCTTCTTCCTGCTAGATATTATGCCTATACAGCCTTCAGGATCCACCCTTTCCACCCTCTTCTTCTTCTCCTGCCCACTTCCCCAATCCCTCCTGGGCCCTGGGAAACCTAGATAACTACAGATGATTTGAATTCCTAATTATCTAGGGACAGTAGAATAAGAAGATTGATGGTCTGGGTACAGGTTGGCAATGTTATTCAGGTACAAGACAGGAGGTTCTTGCAAGGTTCAGCCAAGCAAGTCACCAATCCCCAAAAGACCAGGATCCACAGATCTCAGGTCCAAGGGAAGTGAAAGGAACCAAAGCCAGGGCTGCCAGGGAATTTATACCCCCCCTGGCCAACCACTTTCTCTCCTATCCTCATGGCCTCTGGGAACATTCTAAGATCCAATGGTCCCCACCCGTCAATCAACATTGTGGACTCCCAGCTCCCAGAGTTTTAATATAACAATAGCATGATGCATGGTGGATGCATATTCAAAAGCTGGGATGTGCTGGAGCCAGCTTGAACCAGATTGTGAGAGCCAAATGTTAAATTTTCACTGTTAGAATTTATACCTTAGAAGGGGCAGCTGGGTAGCTCAGTGGATTGAGAGTCAGGCCTAGAGACAGGAGGTCCTAGGTTCTAATCCGGCCTCATACACTTCCCAGCTGTGTGACCCTGGGCAAGTCACTTGACCCCCATTGCCTACCCTTACCACTCTTCCACCAAGGAGCCAATGCACAGAAGTTAAGGGTTTTAAAAAAAAAAAAGCAAAAAAAAAATAAATAAAAGAATTTACACCTTAGAAATCAGCAAATACTACAAATCAAGGTTTGAGTTATTATTATTATTATTATTATTATTATTATTAATCTAGTATTTAGAAAGTGATGGAGAAACTTAATAATAGAGATTAAACTTAAAAGCAGATCAACAATATTCCCCCCCCCCCATCCCCAGTGAGCTGGTTGTTAAACATTCACCAGCACACTCCCTGCAGATAGATACAAGGGAGTTTTGGGGAAAATACTAGAAGCTGAAAATATCAGGAAAGCTCTGATATAAAAGGTAATGCTTTAGCAGAACTTCAAAGGATTCTAAGAGGCAGTGGAAAGGAAGGAGGACATTCTAGGTATGGGAGACAGCCAGTGCGAAGATGGAGATGGAAGGTATATGTTAAACAAGTTGTCTGGACCAAAGAGTGTTTAAAGGAGGGAAATATGTATCATAAGGTTGGAAAAGTAGGGTGGAGCCAGGCTATGAAGGGCTTTAAATGCCAAACAGAGGAGCCCATATTTGATCCTAGTGGTACTAGGGAGCCAGTGAGGTTTATTGGGCAGAAGAATAATATGATTAGACCTACACTTTGGAATGATTAATTTGGCAACAGTGTGGAGGAAAGATTAGAGAGGAGAGGGACTTGAGACAGGGAAACCTATTAGAAGGCTCACAGGAATGGATGCAAGAATTGTGGTAAAGGAAGAGTTAGTGAGAATTGGCAATTGAGTGGCTATGCGGGTTGAGAGAGAGAAGAAAGAGTTAAGGATGAACCCAAGATTGTGAACCTGAAAGCCTGGAAGGATGATGTTACTCTTGACTAAAACAGAGGATTTCAAAAGAGGATTGGGTTTATAGGAAAAGATAATGAGTTCTCTTTTGGATATATTAAGTTCTTTGTGTCCCCCTTTCGTGCCTAGGTCAGGGATGGGCACCTAGCAGACACTCTGTAAATATTTGACAAATTGAATTTTAAAAACATGGGTGACTAAGAGCCTCTTTCAGTCTAAGCATGGACCATGGCCATGGCCTCAACCAGACAGACATCCTCCAACATCTGGGATGTCGCTTCCCAACCCTTCCCAGGAAGTATGAGGTAGGGCTGTTTTTTTCATGCCTGTGGCTTTAGAAGAAAAATCTTTAACTCTCTTCCCTGCTCAGCCTTGGCTTCCCCTCCCTGTTGTTAAGTAGTGGTGAGTTGTTTAAACCCCAGCTTCTTAGCATAAGAAACAGTGGTGTTTAAAAAAAATTGTCTTTAAATCCTTTCTTTCTGTCTTCGAATCAATACTGTGTATTGGTTCCAAGCACAAGAGCAATAAGGACTAGGCAGTTGAGGGCAAGTGACTTGCCCAGGGTCACATACCTAGGAAGTTGTTTGAGTCCAGATTTGAACCCATGACTGCCTGTCTCTAGTCCTGATTCTCAAACCACTGAGCCATCTAACTGTCCCCAAGGTAGTATGTTTTAGACACCCACCAGAGGAGAAAAAGACAGTGACTGCAGTCCTGGTGCGCATGATAGTGCCCCAGTGTTGGACCTTGTGAAGATACCTCAACTGTGAATTATAAGGAAGGTCAATCATTACCTCTAAGGAGAATACTTAGCTGCTTTAGACACTATTTGGGGTCAATGGGGTGTGGCATTTGTGTAATCTGCAAATTTGATTCTAAATCCACAGAAGCTGGGACGATCGGCACATTGGATGATAGAGTCGAGGATCCAGAAAGCTTGATAGGCTGAATCTAATAAGATGAAACTTTCTGGGGATAAATCCTGGCATCCCAGATGTAGAGCTGGAAGGGGTCTTAAAGAAGCTATCTCATTCAGTCTCCTCATTCTGAGTTTTTGGGGAAATTGGGGTCTAAAGAGGGAACATCACAGAAACAGTAAATGGAATAGTCAGGATTTGAACCCAGGGCTTCTGACTCCAAATTTAGAACTCTCTCTACTCTACCACATTGCATCTAAACCTTGACCAGCTGATCCAGAGGAAGAGAACCAAAGGAAGTGTCTTGAGGTCAGGCCAGGAACCTGAAGGACCTGTAGAAGCTTAGTCTGAGAGTGGGGCACCGGGAGGCACATGCTCTCTTTTCAGCAACTTGAATCTCTTTCATGTGTTGGTTTTCTCCTTAGAGGAAGGCCCAGGAAAGCTGGGATTGCTCTACTTTTCTCTTTGCATCACTAGCCCTTAGCATGATGTTTTGCACATAGAAAGTGATTAATAAATGGCTTTTCATCCTTTCACAGAAGAAGGATTAGATCCATTCAGCTTGTCTCCAGAAGGCTTACGTCAGAGCAATAAATGAAAGTTATAAGCAGCAATTTGAAGCCTGATATGAAGATATCATCAGAAAAAATAATGGCAAAAGCTAGCCTTCACATTATGGTTTGCAAAGTGCTTTACAAATAATGACTCATTTGATGCCCACAACAATACTATGAGTTAGGGGTTATTATTATCCCATTTTACAGATGAGGACAGGGAGACTGAGAGAGAATTTGGGGGACTTGCCCAAAGTCAGAGGTAGTGTCTGAGGCACGATTTGAATTTAGGTCTTGACTCCACATCAAGGACTCTTATCTTCTGCATCACATAGAAAAACACATAGACCAGGCACATAGTGAAGGGACATCTGAAGGCTTCATCGGCATCCATGGAACGCCGAAATAATTTGAGGAATGTCTTCAAAATTTGCATAGATTCCCTTTGGTTATTTTATGGGCAGACAAGAGTCATATAGAAATGATAGTCATGGAATAGTTGCAATCTCTTCACTGGTCCTCCATACTTAAATGATTCACGATTTCATGATTTCATCATTGTGGCTATAACCTCCACCAAAACAGATTTCGACCCTTCCATGACTCATTGGATGGTTTATTTTTTTATTTTTTTAAGCCCTTAACTTCTGTGTATTGGCTCTTAGGTGGAAGAGTGGTAAGGGTGGGCAATTGGGGTCAAGTGACCTGCCCAGGGTCACACAGCTGGGGAGTGTCTGAGGCCAGATTTGAACCTAGGACCTCCCATCTCTAGGCCTGACTCAATCCACTGAGCTACCCAGCTGCCCCTGTTTTTGTGATTTTCTAATGAAGATTTCCCTCCTTTCTGCCAGCCTTGCTCAGCTAGCCCTAGTTGGAAACCACAAGCCTACAGTCTCACTTGGGCAGAAGCATCCCTTACAGCTTGCTCTCCAGTCATGAATCAACTTACAAGCATTTATGGGCACTTATCAGACACTGTACTAGGCACGAGGGACACAAGCAACAATGAAGGCATTCGTGCCCTCAAGGAGCTGAAATTCCATTGTGGGAGAAACATATATCCAGCTAATGACGGACAAAAGACGGACAAGAAACAGAAAGTAATTTCCGGGGAAAGTACTAGCAGCTTAGAGGGATCAGGAAAGACCTCATATAACTGATGGCACTAGAGCAGAGCCTTGAAGAAAATTAGGGATTCTAATTGGTAGAAATAAAGGAGTGCACTCCAGGCATGAGGGACAGCCTGGGCAAAGACTTGGACACTAGAGATAGAAACTGGTTCACAAGAAAAAGCAAAAAGCCAGCTTGGTTGGACTAAAGAATACATAAAGGGAAATAGTATATAAAAGGTTTGAAGGTGATTAGAGAGTCAGATTACCTAAGGCTTTAAATACCAGACAGAGGAGTTTCTATCTGATCATAGGGGTAATAGGGAGCCAAAGGAGTTTAGGAGAGTGACACCAGTATTATCTCAAATAACTCCACATGACAACGAGGAATCATAGTATGACTTTAGAGGAGGTTTGGGTCTAAAAGTCAGGGTTTCATATTTTAATACTTTAGAGATCTGTGGTTTGGTTGTTTAGGGTCTCACAGCTGACTTAACTGCAGGTTGCAATCCATCTGTGACTCCACGAACTGTCTTCCAGTGTAGTTGTGAATGAATGAATGAAAAGCATTTGTTAAATATTTATAATGTGCTGATAAGTGCTGAGATTTCAAATACAGAAGCAAGAGAAATCCTACTCTTAAGCAGTTTATATTCAAGTTAAAGGAGACAATACATATAAAGGAGTGGTCAGATGTCATAAGGGCATCTAGGTGGTGAAGGGGAGTCAGGAAGATTTAAATTTCGAATCCAGTTGCAGGCATTTACTAGCCGGGTGACCTTGGGCAAGTCATTTGATCTGTTTTGCCTCAGTTTCCTCATCTGTAAAATGAGCTGGAGGAGAAAATGGCAAACCACTCTAGGATCTTTGTCAAGAAAACCCCAAATGTGGTCACAGAGTCAGAAAAAAACTGAAATAATTGAATGACAATAAATGCTTTCTAACTCTGTGGTCAACTTGGTGGTGAGACTCTTCTTACTTGGCTAAGACAGTCATAGACTCTGAAGAGCAGAGATTTAGCAGCAAAAGTTCTCTAGGCCAGCACAGCCAGAGATCCAAATGCCTCTTCCCCACCACCTAGGCCAACAAGGACAATTTGAGTGGGGTTATAAGTTTGGCACAAGTCCCAGCGAGCTGTCTCTGGGGTTCTCCATTATCAGACTCAAAGCACTGTGGGAGGAGGTAATTCCTAGGCATAGAAGGCAGCTGTCTTTTAGTGGAAGAAGGTGGGGGCAGGGGTCTTAATGGAAAGTCTGCCGAAGCCCTGCTGATGAGTGGGGCTCAGGGGCTCTCCCGTCCAGTCCAGCTGGAGATGTGGAAAGCTGGGCTTTCAGTTGGCCCAGTTCCCGTGAATTCTGTTCCTGCAGGCTAAGCCCCTTGGCTCCTCAGCCCGGGCTCTGAAGGAAGCACCTGTCCCTAATCACATTTCAGCAGTTTCTTCCCATTCTTTCCTTGACTGCAATTATGATTGGTGAGCCTTGCCAAATCCTACATCCCACCAGCCAGTCCTGATGGTCAGGATCTGGCCGGCTTTCAGACCCTTGGGGAAACCAAGGCTGCCGCTTTTCAGCCTGCTGCAAACAAGCTGCTCTGCCCTTCTTCACACCCAAGTCATCAACTGGAACCCCTCCACCCTTCTTTTTCCCAGAGGGAGTATAAGATGCAATGAAAAAAGCAAGGAATGAACCAATGTGTGATGGAGTGAACAGAGCCGGGGAGAAGATATGGGTCAAAGATAGATAGAGGCAGGTAGGTGGTACAGTGGTTAGAGGGCTGAGTCTGGAACCAGGAAGACCTGAGTTCAAATCTAGCCTCAGTACTATGTGACCCTGGGCAAGTCACCTAACTTCTGTCTGCCTCAGTTTCTTCACCTGTATAATGGGGATAATAAATAACACCTATCTTCCAAAGTTACTGTGAGATCAAATATCTGTAAAGCTCTTAGCATAATGCCTGGCACATAGAAGGTGCTTAATACATGTTTGTTTCCTTCCTTCCTATTGCGTAGGTCTGACCATGTCACTCCACTTATTGAGAGCCACAAATGGTGTTTTGCTTCTGAGATAAAATACAAATTCTCCCATTTGATGTGTAGAGTCCTACCTTTCTAGGCTTACTGTACATTGATGTGCTCCATGGTCTCATCACACTGACCAACTTGCCATTGTCAGTATATGACATACTATCTCTCACCTCCATACCTTTGGCCAGGCAGTTTCCTATTCCTGGAATACTTTGCCTCTTCACTACAACCTCTTGCGATTTCAGACTTCCTTCCAAGTTTAGCCCAAAGTTCCACCTCCTATATGAGATTTTTCTGAGTCATACAAGCTGTTAGTTTTCTCCTCCTCTGTGTGCTTGCTTGCTTGACTCCTCCCAAGCTCTTGGCCAGTGATGGCAAACTGTAAGGAAGGGCAGGCGATGTGACAAATACCCTCAGGTGTGGATGGAGAGGGAGAGGGGAGCAGCCCAGCCCCGTGTCCCTCTGGCTTCCTAGGAACGAACTCTGGCAAACTCTGTGCTGGGGTGATGGTGCACATGCCCGCAGAGAGGGCTCTGAGTGCCCCCTCTGGCACACATGCCATAGGTTTGCCACCATCACTCTAGGGCAGTGATGGGCAAACTATTAGCACTGTGGGCCAGATGCAGCCCCCTGAAATGTTCTATCTGGCCACATTATTCCTAATCTGATGAATACAATGAGTAGGATACAATACAATGAAACTTAGAAAGAGTTGCCTTAGAAACAGACTGACAGATGAGCATTTCCTTTCCTTTGGCCCCTTCTTTAAAAAGTTTGCCCATCACTGGTCTAGGGAAATCCAGGGGTCTGTTTGTAGATTTCCTTATGAATTAGTAAGCATTTTATACATCTCTCAATGAACCAGTTAAGCTTGGAGCCTCCACTCCAGTTCATAAAATATTAGTGTTTTGCTAATATTTTACTACCTTATCATATGTGATGTTATTTTAATAAACTCAAGAAAACTCCTTTTTCAATACTATTCAATACTATTTCAATACTATCCTGGGACTAAAGAAAGATGAAAATGACTGAACATGCAGTTGTATTAACAATGAAATCCACAATAAAGCAAAAACATCTCTACATAGTTATGGTATCTTAGCTGTGAGAAAGATCACCGACTGTGTTATAATTGATCTCTTTCTGCTTCTGGAAACACAATTCCCTCATTCATTTCACTCAAGACACCAGATAAAGTCTCTTCTGATTCCTTCTCTTCAACTTCTTCACACTAGAAAGATCAAAACATTTCCTTAAGATTTCTATCTTCTTTCTCTGTCCTCTCTAACTTCTCTCTAACCATGACAGAAGTCTCATCTTCTCTTAAACCATCCCTCTCATTATTCTCTCTAGAGATTCATGCTTTAGAAATTTTCTTTGTTCTTCATAAAAATAGCAGTTCAAACTGTTCTAACAAGAGAGAAGTTTCGCATCACCTTCTTTATCTCTGTTATTTCTCTCAGAGATCCTCATAGAACAACGTTATATTTGTAAATAGTATCCTTGACTCCATAGAGAAGCACCTCATGGAATGACAATTAAAAATAGCACCTTTGAGCTACTCTCATTCTTTAAAGAAGATAAAAATGACCCCTTTAAGAAATAATTTTAAACAAGGGTTATACTTGTATTTGGACAGTTTAGGTGGCTTAGTGGATAAAGTGCAGGACTCGAGTCAAGAAAATCTGAGTTTAAATCCCACCTCAGACACGTGCTAGTTGCATGACCCTGAGCAAATCATTTAACCCTGTTGGCCTCAGTTTCCTCAGCTGTAATAATCTAGAGAAGGAATGGCAAACCACTCTATTATCTTTGCTAGGAAAACCCCAAGGGGGATCATAAAGAAGCAGACATGACCAATATGACATCAGCAACAGCAACACACATATTCGTTTTGTCTTCTATTTTATCTTTAAATTTTATTTAATTAATTAAGAATATTTTTCCATGGTTACATGAATCATGTTCTTTCCCTACCCTCCTCCTTCTTCCCCGCCCCCTAAGCCAACAAGCAATTCCACTGGGTTTTACATGTATCATTGTATTACTATTTGCAATAGAGTGATCACTTAAAGTCAACATCCCCAGTCATATCCCCATTGAAACATGTGATCTATCATGTGTTTTTCTTCTGCATTTCTTTCCCACAGTTATTTCTCCCACAGTTCTTCTTCTGAATGTGGCTGGTTTTCTTTCTCATAACTCCCTCAGAATTGCCCTGGATCATTGCATTGCTGCTAGTAGAGAAGTCCATTATGTTCATTTGTGCCACAGGGTATCCGTCTCTGTGTATCAGGTTCTCCTGGTTCTGCTCCTTTCACTTTGCATCAATTCCTGGAGGTTATTCTAGTTCACATGGAATTCCTCCAGTTTATTATTCCTTTCAGCACAATAGTATTCCATCATCATCAGATACCACAATTTGTCTAGCCATTCCCCAATATATTTTCTATTTTTTAAAACGTAGATTTTTGTTTCCTCTCGAAGGCAGGGGTTATTTCATCTTTGTCACTGTATCTTCAGCAACTAGTACCCAACATTTTCCCTTGCTCATAGGGCCACTTAATGAATACCTGTTGAATGAGTGATCAGATAAATGCTAGGTTCTGGTCCTTCTGATCTAAGCTACTAACTGGTTGTTTAACTTTGGGAAAATTGTTTCTGTTCCTTGGGTCATTTTCTTCCCATATAACAAAGTGTTACATGGCTACTTTACAAATGCCATGTGACTTTCCAGTGAGATAATGGATGAGGGGCTGATCAGCAGAGCACTAAATGAGAGAAACCATAAATATGTGGATGCCCTAAAAACTTGGCCATTGGCCCGGAGGCTCTGGGCATCTTGGCATCAGCATCCTTGGTGAGAGCACTGGGAGGAAATGAGATGAGGTGAGAGAGAGCCCCTGGAGAGTAGGAACACACAGCTATCTCCCATCGATTTGGCCATATCTTTTCCACAGCTAGTGGGTCTGTGATAAACACTCAAGTTCTCCTGACATGAAGATTACTACTCTCTCCACCCTGTAGAGGAAAGAATGAGATGTGCTGGGATACATCAATTTCTAGACACTTCAGCTTGCCTTCTTATGTGTTGATCACATCTCCTCAACTAGGACAAGAACCCCTGAGAAGCTTTATTTTCTTTGGCTACATTTCCCTTGAAAGGTAGCATGGCTGGCTAGCATTGAACTTTGGAGTCAGGAAGAGCTGGATTCAAATCCCACCTTATCCACTTACTAGTTGTGGGACCTTGAACAAGTTAATTGACCTTTGTCAGCCTCAGTTTACTCAGACATAAAGTGGAGGTAATAACAGAACTTCCAACTCCATGGTTGTCATATCAGTTGAAATAATATTTGTTTTCTTTTGTTTTTAAACCATTATTGTCTGTCTTATAATTAATATAAGTATTGGTTCCAAGGTAGAAGAGTGGTAAGGACTAAGTAAGCAATTGGGGTTAAGTGACTTGCCCAGGGTCACACAGCTATGAGACGTCTCAAGCTAGATTTTAACCTGGGACCTCCTGTCTCCAGGCCTGGCTCTCTAAACACTCAACCACCAAGCTGCCCCTTTAGATAATAATTGTAAAGGGCTTAGCACAGCACCTAACATTTGCTATTGTTATTCAATTGTTTTCAGTTGTGGACAATTCTTCATGAACCCATTTAGGGTTTACTTAGCAAAGATACTAAAGTAGTTTGCCGTTTCCTTTTCCAGCTCATTTTATAGATGAGAAAACTGAGGCAAATAGGGTTAAGTGACTTGACCAGGGCTATACAGCTAGAAGTGCCCGGGGCCAGGTTTTCATTCTGGAAGATGAGTCTTCCTGACTCCAGGCCCAGCACTACCCATTGTGCCACCTATCTAATGTCCCATCTGAACATTGTAGGAACTTAATAAATTATCTTCTTCCCCTTCCCTCCCCCCCCCCCATATGAAGGATGGATTAGAAAGAAGACAGATTGGAAGAAGCAGAGAGACTAATTAGACAGCTATTATAATGGTCTTTGCAAGAAGTGATGAGGGATAAGGTGGTAACCATGGGAATGGAGAGAACGAAACATTTAATCAATCTATTGGAAGTAATACTGATAAGACCTGTAACTGAAGGAAAGAGAAGAATTCCTGATGATTCTCCCTCAGCTCATGATCATTAATTAGGAGTAGACAAATGGAGAGATGGACAAATGGATGGATTTTTGATCCAACCCAGCAGGTATTTATTAAGCATTTACTATGTACAAGGCACTGTCCTAAGTACTGGAAATATGCCAACCAACATGAAAACTATTCCCTGTCATCAAAGAGCTTATGTTTGCATGGGGAGCTTCCATCATAACGGATAGGCTCTAGGGTCAGCTGTGCAGCTCAGTGGATTGAGAGCCAGGCCTAGAGATGGGAGGTCCTAGGTTCAAATCCAACCTCAGACACTTCCTAGCTGTGTGACCCTGGGCAAGTCACTTGACTCCCACTGCCTAGCCCTTACCACTCTTCTGCCTTGGAAGCAATATTGAGTATTGATTCTAAGACAAAAGATAAAGGTTTAAAAAAATAACTGATAGGCTGTGCCAGTTGACTTTTCAGGATGTGCTTCCTGAACCTCTTGGTCTGAATAGAACATAGGTTGATTGAGGGTATGGAGTGTTTCATTTTTGACTTGTATCCTTAAAATTTAACACAGTACCTAGAACATAGTAGGCCCCATTTTTTTTTATCAGACATTAACTTTCTGTCCTAGAATTAATACTAGGTATCAGTTCTAAGGCAGAAGAGTGGTAAGGGCTAGGCAAAGGGGGTCAAGTGCTCACATAGCTAGGAAGTGCCTCAAGTTGGATTTGAACCCAGGACCTTCTATCTCCAGGCCTGACATTCCATCCACTGAGCCACCTAAATTACCCCTATCCATTCTTAATAAATACTTGTTAATTGATACATTTTGCAGGAAGCCAAGTTCTCAGAATGTCCTGCTCCTTTCTCTCTGCTCGAGACCTCCAGAGGGCAGAATCTTAATTTGGAATGAACTAAATCTAATCTCATTTGTCTGTTGTTATGCTCAAAATTAGAGTGCCAGAGGAGACAGTAAGCTTAGATCTCATTTGGACCTACCCCTTCATTTTCCAAATGAGGGAACAAAGGACCAGAATCACTTATCAAAGACTATGTGCTGCCATTTGGGTCCAGCACTCCAGTTTTCCTGAAAGTTATTTAGTGCTTTCACCGCACCACGCTGGTTTAGGAGGGTTCCAAATTTTAGCCTCCTCATCCAGTTGCAATGAATTTGTTGTTGTTCACTCACTCAGTTGTATTTGACACTCCATGACCCCATGGACCATAGCTATCCATGGGGTTTTCTTGGCAAAGAAACTGGAATGTTTTGCCATTTCCTTCTCCGGTGGATCCTTTTGTCAGGCAGAGATTAAGTGACTTGCCCAGGGTCACACAGCTAGAAATCTGAAGCTAGATTTGACAGATCTTCCTAACTCTTCATTTAAACTCTATGGAATTATTTTTTTTGTCCCTTCCCACTAGGCACAGAAGAGAGTCTTAGACTTGAAATCAATAGACCTTGTCCAAGTCACTGAACCACCTTGGGCCTCTGTTTCCTCATCTGTGAAATGGGAATAGTAGCACCTGCTGTGCCTATGCAGCAGGACTGTTAAGAAGATAAAGCATATGAAAGTAAAGAGTATTACACAAAGAAATATAAAGAGGTATTACCTGCTGTGATTACTATGACAGGTGTTGATCTATGGTTCTTGGACACTCACACCCCGCAAGAGCTTGGACATGAAATGTCTCCTTTATGTCTCAGTCTCTTCTTTTGAAGGGTGGGGCTAGAGGATCTCTGAGGTCCCTTCTGCCTCCAAATCTTCTCCTTCCTGATCCCTCGGGTCCCTTCTAGCACTAAGGGTCTACATTCTGCATATGAAATTAATTAGAGCAGTTCAGAGTCATCCCCAAATGCACACGGCTTTGGACTAGCTTCTTCCCACCCGTCCCTCTCCCCTGGGAGGCTTGGCCCTTCCCAGGCTGCCCTCCACCTCTTGCCTTGCTGCTACAGCACTGTTGCCCTCTGGCCTCCTTCTCTACCCCACCCCCGGGTTTCCCAGGACTCAGCTCCCTGCCATGGCCCCAGCCACAGAAAAGAAGGTGGTTTGGGTTGTTGTTCTTTTGGTGTTTTAATCTCTCCTGCACTGCTGC
This sequence comes from Gracilinanus agilis, assembly GCF_016433145.1. Lineage (NCBI taxonomy): Eukaryota > Metazoa > Chordata > Mammalia > Didelphimorphia > Didelphidae > Gracilinanus > Gracilinanus agilis. The sequence goes on from NC_058130.1 coordinate 56,537,441, forward strand.
CACTGTTCTCTCTTTGCTTTCCCCTTCCCTTTAAAATGCCATCCTATTTATTAGGGCGTCCCTGTGAACTCTGGGGTCTCTTAAAGGGGCTATGTGTCTCCTGCCAGAGTACAGGATCCTGGAATGCAGCAATGTAAGCCAATGCATTCCTCATGCACCTGTGCTAGGCCTCTGCCAGGTCAGGGTCCCAGGAGCAGGGATTCCAAGAAGCCCTATGCCCTGTAATGTGCCATGCCTGGGATTGGGTGAGAGTTCGTTCTCCCATTCATAAGCTCACAGTATTGCCTTTGGCACTGTTTTGGAACAGCAGGGAAGGCTGGATGGACACCAAGTTCTCCTGTTAGCCCGTTAGCCATGCTAAGCCCCTGAACTAATAACATTTCTGAATTTTCTTCTTCCTGTTGATGGGAGTGGACAGATTCAGGGAGCGCTGGGTCTTCTCTTCACTGCTGACCTTGGCACAGATCTGCCCAACTTTTTTTCCTCTGTCCATATTGCCTGCTGCGGGGGGCAAAAGGAGGGTGAGGGGTCAGAGATCACCAGCATTAGGCACGAGGCACCCACCATGTCTTCCTTTATAGAACTCGGTTCCTCCTTCCTTCCAGATATTCGGGACACCTTGGAATCAGAAATGACAGCATGGGAGCTGAGCTTCTCTATTTTGAGGAAGGCAAAAAAGAATGTATCCCACTCCCCACCTGCCTCTGGTCCCCTTTCTCACCCTGAGGCCACAGTTGACCCATTCCTTGGTGGTATCTTCAATCTCTCCCCATGCACAGTGGCACATTTTTTGAGGCACAGATATCTACCGTTCTGACATACTGTCTGAAGTTCCCACCACTAGAGTTACTCCCTGGGGCCCTTCTGGACACATGGAGTTTAGTGAAGAGATTCTACTTGCCTGAGTGTGGGGAGTTTGGGGTGCATTAGAAGATGAGCTGGCTAAGATGAGCTCCCACACTGGGAGGCTCTGGGCAAGGAGAAGTATTAGTAGAGCCCTTACTATAGTATAGGGAGATAATGAGAGGAGGTAGAGGAATGGTGAGAGAGAGAGAGAGAGAGAGAGAGAGAGAGAGAGAGATGAGGAAGACTGATGGGGAACTTTTCTTCCTTGAAAGCTTGTTTCAAATGGTGTTTTTAAACAGTGAAATGATATAAAGGGACCTTGTTCCTTTAGTGTGGTACCATAGGGAAAAATCCTGGATTTGGGATCATATGACCTGGGTTCAAATTCTAGCTCTGCTACATGCAACCTGGGTGATCTTGGGCAAATACACTCACTGCTTTTGATGCTCATTTTCTCACATATAAAGTTAAGGGATTGAGGTAGATGACCCCACTTCTAAATCTTCTTCCCTCCCACTTTCCCTTCTTCCTCCACCTCCCTCTTCCTATCTTTTCTTTCCTCACTGCCTCACTTTTCCATCCATCCCTTCTACTTCCTTCCTTTTTTTTCCTCTCTCTCCTCCCTACCTTATCCCCTCTCTCTCTTTTGTCCCCTCCTCACTCCCTTTATAAATACTTGTTGGATTTAAATTGAAGACATAACATTGACTTACCTTGTATCAATAATCTTGCCAAAGGATTTTCGTAACATACAAGTTGGACCATGATATCCCTAGTCCATAAACTCCAGTGGTTCTCTATCACCCTTAGGATCAAATAGAAAATCCTCTGTTTTGGCTATTAAAGCCCTTTGCAACCTTGTCCTTTTCAAATTTTCCACTTTTCTTACTCTTTATCCCCCCATGCATACTTGATGATCTAGTGCTTCTGTATCTCAATATATCAATATAGCCTTCTTTATGGTCCTTGAACACCACTTTCCATCTCTCATCTTTGCCCTTTTGTATTGCCCAGAATCCTCTCTGCTCCCCGCCACCTACTGACTTCCTTTAACACTCCATTTCAGAACCCAAGAGGCTTTCCCCCTATCTCTCCCACTGCCTTCTTTCTGAGGTTACCTTTCATCTATTCTGTACGCAAATGTGTGTGTAATATATTACATATTTTTAAAAAGTGAAGCACCTTGAGGGTAAGAAGCATGATTTTTGGTATCCTCAGTATTTAGCACAATGCTGAAAAATATAGGAAGTGCTTAATAAATATTTGTTGATTAGCTAACTAACTTCTTCATTTAATTTTCCATCCACTAATTTTCCTTCTTCAAAGGGACCCTATCTTGCTGACAGCTAGGTGGTACATGGACAGTGTTGGGCTGGAAATCAAGAAGACATTTTCCTGGGTTCATAACTGGCCTCAGACATTTACTAGCTATGGGATCCTGGGAAAATTACTTAATTCTGTTTGCCTCACTTTCCTCATCTGTAAAGTGAACTGGAGAAGAAAATGACAAACCACTTCAGTATCTTTACCAAGAAAGCCCAAATAGAATCACAAAGAATCAGACATGATTGAACAACAACAAATTCAATTTTATTATACCTTCATATACCTAGAACCTAAAAGAAGTCCTCTCTACATAGCAAACCTACCATAAATATTTGTTGATTGATTGACTGGTTTTCAGGTCAGCTGGGATTGAGACATTAGGCTTGGTGGCTAAGAATGAGGAAGGGTGCTCTCTCAGTCTACTTCAAAGGTACCCTCACCTTCCTCATCCATAGTTTTATATGTTTGGTTTTCTTTTGTAGTTTGCTCAACTGGTGGCCATCTACAAGAATCTAGGAGGAGAGAAATTTCCTCTCATTGAGCAGACATTCTATCCCAACCACAAAGAGATGGTAAGTACTGGGGAAGACTTTTGGTTGAGGGTGGTGATGGGAAGTAGTAAGTATACTCAAAGCACAAATGACTCCTTTAGTGATTAACTAAATGTAGGTTGTGGGGAAAGAGGCATAAACATAAAAGCATAAAAGTTGCTTTAGATTCATAGTTTTAGTTAACTGTCTCCTGTCAGCTATATACTGAGATGATATGAGGCAAAAGAGAGAGAACACATTATCAGAGAATGTAAACTCCTTGAGGAGGAGGATCCTTTAGTTTTTGGTGGGATGGGGCAGGGGACATTCTTATCTAACCCGGCACCTGGCAGAAAGCTTGTTAAAGGAATGGATGAAACTGGACATCAGGACTCTCACACCTGGACTAGGAATAGAAGACCTAGGTTCTTTTACAGATGTTGCAGTGGGAAAAGTACATTGTCTTTTTGTGCTTCTGTATCTCAATACATCAAATAGTGGTGATAATACTCACCTCATTAAGTGATTCTAAATATAAAATAAAATGATAATATATTGCTTCAGGCATTAAGCCATGCTTTATTCACCATACTATTATTATCTCCATCTGACAGATGAGGATTTTTAATGAGGTTAAAAACTTGTCCAGTGTTATATAGCAACTAGGCAATTAGATGGTGCAATGGATAGCATTCTGGGCCTAGAGTCAAGAAAACCTGAATTCAAATCTAGCTTCAGATACTTCCTAGCTGTATGACTCTGGGTAAGTCACTTACCAGTGTTCTAAGTCATATTCTAAGACTCAGATGTAGAGGAGGTACCAATCTGCACTGGTAGTGAGAGTTTCCTCACCTAGAAGAAGTTCCTTTACCAATAAAATCACAGGTTCAGTCCCTACCTCACTCTCTGCATATAAGACATTATGCTTAAAAGACAGTAGTACTGCTACAAAGACATAAAGCAAAACAATTCCTTCTCACTCAATAAATAGAAGATGGCATTCTTATTGTCATAATGACTATGCATCTATGATCCTTTGAAATTTGGGATGAATACCCTAGGCTCCCCTTCCATGAGGCTACCCTCGAACACCTGGAAGGGAGCGAAGTACAGGAAGACATTGTTGAAACAAGGCCCTCTGACACAGTGGAAAAATCCTGATTGGATTTGGTATCAGAGGATTTGGGTTCAAATTTTGACTTTACCCTTACCCCCTGCATAATCTTGGGCAAATCACTCCCACTTTTCTTGGTCTTAAATGAGTTTCCTCATCAGTTGTTGATGTTGTTGATGGTGATGGTGATGGTGTTGTTGATGTTGATTATGATGTTGTTGTTTATGCTGATTACAATGTTGTTGATATTGTTGATGATGATGTAGATGTTGATGTTGTTGATATTGACGTTGATGATGATGATGATGACTGAATTTGGAGTTGGAGATTTTCCTTCCATTTGAACCTTTCATGCACTTCTTTATGAAATATAAAATTACCCCACTTTATTTCTTTTCTCATTTCTCTTAGTATTATCTTCTTTTTTACCCCTAGTTTTTTTAATATAGGTGTATTTTTACATTTTATCCTATAATTTGTCACTGTTCCTTCTAAGTATACTTCTAGCTACGCCAATTATAACAACAATTTTAAGAGTTGCCAGTATCATCTTTTCTTATAGGAATACCAATAATTTGAACTTATTGGGTCCCTTAAAAAAAGTTTTGGTCTTGGGTTTTTTTCCCCTTTCTTAATTACCTTTTAGTGATTCTCTTTGAGCTCTGTGCTTGGGCATCAAATTTTCTGTTTAAGTCAGGTCTTTTCTTTATGAATGCTTGGAAGCCTTCTATTTTATTTAATGACCTGCAAAAATATAGTAAAATATGCTGGGTAGTTGATTCTTGGTTGTAGACCCAGTTCCCTTGCTTTCTGGAATATCATATTCCATGCCTTCAGGTCCTTCAGTATGGATGTAGCCAAGTCCTACATCCTAACTGTGGTTCCATGATATCTGAATGGTTTCTTCTTAGCAGCTTGTAGTATCTTTTCTTGGCCTAGTAGTTCTTGAGTTTGGCTATAACATTCCTGGGCATTGTCAATTGGGGATTAAATGCAGGATTTAATCTGTGGATTGTTTCAATCTCTACTTTCCCCTCGTGTTCAAGAATGTTGGGGCAGTTTTCTTGGATAATTTCCTGTAGAATGGTGTCCAGGCTTTTTCTTTTGTCATGATTTCCTGGTAGTCCAATAATTCTTAAATTGTCTCTTCTGGGTCTTTTTTCCAGGTCTTTAGTTTTATCAATGAGGTATTTCATATTTTCCTCAATTTTTTCATTCCTTTGGTTTTGTTTTATAGACTCTTATTGTCTTGTGGAGTTATTTGCTTCTAGTTGTTGGGTTCTAATTTTTAAAGGCTAAATTTCATCCCTACTGGTCCATTTTTCTTTGTAGGTCATCTTTCACTTTCATTGCTTCATTTTTAAGCTGGTCAATTCTGGCTTTCAAAACACTATTTTCTTGTTTTAGTTCATGTGCCTCTATTTCGAGATGACTTATTTAAGTTCTTTTCCTAATTGTCTTCAGACCCTCTTAATTGTTTTTTGAATTGTGTTTTGAATTCTTCCAAAGCCTTAGTCCAATTTGCTGGAGTTTCTGCATTTTTTCTTGGTGTTCCTTGGTCCTCCTCTGTTCCATTTGCTCTTTGTTCATTACCTGGATAGAAACTGTCAATTGAAATTTCTTTTTTCTTTTTCTGTTGTTTACTCATATTTTTTCCTTCTTTCCCCCTGTCATTGGCTGTACTCTTGCTCCCCTGGTTATTTGCTGGATCTGTGGTTTGGGCTATTCTTTTGATCTTCTGAGCTGGATATGCCCTGAGGCCAAAACCTAGAGAAGGGGAGGGCCAAGATGGAGAGTGGTGGCTGGGACCAGCCTGCCCTCCCCTCCACACCTCTCCTCCAGCTGCCTCCCTGCCAGCTGTGGTTAGAGCCCTGGTAGCAAGGCACTCCCTCACCCTGAGATTCCAGAAACTGCCACTCAGTACAGAAGGTGGGGAAGGGATCCTGGGACCTTCCTTCTTTCCTCTCCTTAAAACTGAGAATTCAGCCTTCTCTGCATACCTTTTAAGTTGAATCTAGCAGAAGGGTCCTCTAGCTCTGTGCTGTTGTTGGATTTGGTTTTCTGTCCCCTCAAAGTACTTTGTTTTTGATTGATGTGGAAGGGTTTTCATAGAGGTCTTGGCTTTTGCTGCTTCTAAGTGGCCATTTTGACTCCGCCTCCCCCTTTTATCTCATTATAAGATTTGAGTAGTTAGCAAGTGCCTCTAAGACAGGAGTGGAAAGTAAACATATTACTTAAGTCAAAGAATTCAAAAGATGATAGAATATTAGATCTGGAAGGGACCTTAAAACAGAGTTTTAGAGTTAGAAGGGACCTTAGGGATCATCTAGATCAACTATCCCCTCCTTTTCCAGCTGAGGAAACTGAAATCTAGAGAAGAAGATTGACTTACCCAAGATCACAAAGAGAACTGAAGAGTTGAACCTAGATTTCTTGACTTGGTACCATTTTACCTCTTTGCCTCTTGAGAAGTCTTGCCTTTGGGCAGGCCTACATCCTTGTAAGTTTTGAGCACAGAATGACAACTTTTTAAAAATAATGTCAAGATTCTGGTCTCTTTCCTTCTTTTGAGCCAGGTGGTAGGGGTGGGGGTGGGGAGGGGACAGGTTTAAAGGGAAGCTTTGTGAGCAAGGGAAAGGGATAGTACTTACTTTTATCAACTCTTGATTCTTGAAGATGAGTCAGGATGTGGGGAGAAAACAGGGGAAATTGATTATTTTGAGCATTTGAGTATTGTGCAAAGGAATATTTTGTATAAGATGACTGAAGATGCAAGCTGTCTACTTTATGAATAAATCTAGCTCGCCACTGCTTCTCTGGGATCTGGGTCACATTAGTATTTCTGAGAATGACTGGCTCAGACTTCATGTTAGCAAAGGAATTAAAGTTATCTGCTGTCACTGCCGTCTTATTGTTGCATACACACCTCTTCCTCTTAGGGCTTTGTATGGGATAGAGGATAAACTGTTGGACTTTGGGTCAGGAAGACCTAGGCTCCTGTACTACTTATGAGAGCATTGGCAAGTCACTTTTATCGTGCTGTGTCACTTTTCATCATCCATAAATTCGGAGCAATAATACCTGAAATACCAGTTCATTTCTTAGACACACCAAGAAGAGGGGTATTAAAGAGAAGAAGCATGATATGATGGAAAAAGAATTGACTTTGGAGACTCGAGTTCATATCCTTCTTCTGTCATTTACCCACCCACATGACCTTAGACAAGTCATGCATTCTGGTCCTCAGCTTCCTCATCTATAAAATGAAGGGGTTGGAATAGATTGCCTCTAAGTCAGCCTTCCACTTAGTAATTCTTTCTTCATCTTTCATTTATAGTGAGAATGTTGATAAATACCTGTCAGCTCCTTTAGCATCTCCACTCATTGGTCATCAGACAGGAATCTCACATTTAGGGGATGGACAACCATGTTCATGTTGATAGCTTAAAAACTGATTCTTAGCCCCCCCTGTTCCCACCACTTTGCCAATGTTACTGCAGTCACAGAATTGCAGATGCCCAGGAACTGCCAAACACTTGGTATTTGTCTTTGTTTCATAGGTTGCCACATTCTTAAAAATTGAACCCCGAGTGGCCAGATTCCTGGTGAAAAGCCTCTCTGCACTGAGCTAGGGGGCCTCTCCTTACAAAGCCTCCAAACTGTCTGAGGGAACATCTAGACTAGTGGGAACACAGATCTATTTGAGTAACTTCCTCCCAGGGTTGCCAATGCTCAAGAGTTAACATTTGAAAGAGCTTTGCAAGTTTGAGTGTGCTACATAAATAGTAGCAATGACTCTTACCCTGGAAGAGGGATGTGGTGATAAGTTGAAGGAATTCCCAGATTTCTGATCTCTCTGATATTTCATCATCCAGTTTGCCCTTGGTTCTACCTTTAAAGCCACCATTCTGAAGGATGATATTAATCCCACTGAACCATCTTAAAGAGACTGGACCTAAATTCTTCTAGCAAAGTCAGAATCCAGTTAATTTACAATCTGAGTTCTTAAAAAAGTGACAGGATTTGGCTCTGATATAATTCAGATGCCAGAGATCGATGCCTGGGACCTTCATCTCCTCTACCTGTAAGCATTATTGAACCACATAGCTCCCAGGCCTGGTTCTCTGGGGCCAGTAGAGGCCTCCAAACCCTCCCTCCTACTCTTTGTTGTACACTAAAAAGAGAACCTCCATGCCTGTGAAATGAAAATTCTCCCCCCCCAGGAAATACACACACACACACACACACACACACATATCATCTACACCCCTCTCTTCTCAGTGGTACACTGAACTTCTCAAATGTGAAAGAGAAATAAGAGCATGCATTTCAAAAACATAAGACACCCTAAAACAAAATAAAGCAAAAACAGCTGCCTTGTCTGTGTGCCAGGCCTTGTGGAGAGTCAGAGGAGATGATGGCTGACTGTGGACTCATAGCTCTGCTAACTTCAAAAGACAATGAGCAGGAGGTCTTTTCCTTTTTGGAGGACCACAGGCTCATATACATAGAGCTGAAAGAGACCTCAGAGGCCATTGAATCCAACCCACTCATTTTACAGATAAGGAAACCAAGGCCCAGAGCACAGACGTGATTTGTTCAAAGTCACACAGGTTGCATATAGTAAAGGCAAACAGACCTTTGGCAAGGCTGACAGAGTTCTGTGGTCTGGTAGGGTGTAGAGAGGAGGGAAAAGCCTGTCAGAATCAGGTGTGAATAAAAAAAAAATCAGGTGTATATGTGTATGTGTGTGTGTCTGTCTAGCAGTCTATCTCTCACCATTGTGTCTATCATCTATATTCACCTTTTCTTCTTATCTGTCATCTATGTCTACCTACCATTTCTGTCTCTCTGTTCATCTGTTATCCTATCTCTATCCAACATTTCTACCTATCCATTCATCTACCTATCATCTATCTCTATCCACAATGTCTATCTATTCATCCATTATCTATCTTATCCAGAGTGTCTTTCTCTTTCTTTCTTCCTTCCTTTCTTCCTTCCTTCCTTCCTTCCTTCTTTCCTTCCTTCCTTCTTTCCTTCCTTTCTTCCCTCCTTTCTTTCTCTTTCTTTCTTCCTTCCTTCCTTCCTTCCTTCCTTTC
>NC_058130.1:56546570-56588760 GCF_016433145.1 Gracilinanus agilis
TTTCTTTCTTTCTTTCTTTCTTTCTTTCTTTCTTTCTTTCTTTCTTTCTTTCTTTCTTTCTTTCTTTCTTTCTTTCTTTTTCTTTCTTCCTCCTAATCTATCTATCTGTCTGTCTATCCATCTGTCATCTACCTATCTCTATCCATTGAACTAAGTAAGACTTAGATAAGTAATTGCTGATATTAAAGATGGTACAGTTATAAGCTTTCATGAAGACTTTTGGGACACCTTGTACATATAACCACCAGGTGGGGCTTATCATTGAGAAGGGGATGAAAGTTTGCCTTTGTGTCAGCCAACCTCAACTTCTGGATCTTTTCTTTCTTCAGTGTCATTGCTTGTTCAGCCCTCTCCCCTTCCACCTCCTGGTCTGATCTCCAGGAGTCAAATGGCCTTATGATTCCCCTTTTTACTGTCAAAATCTGTTCTCTGGAGGAAAAGGACCTGATGAATACATTTAGGGACAGGGGATTTGAGGAAGGAAAAGCTTGATGCAGTGAACAGAAGTCCTGTCTCAAAGTCAGGGAAGCCTAGATCCAAGTAAATTCTTGCCTCAGATTGTAGGACCCTGGCTAAGCCTCTTGACCTTTTGGTATCCCACCCCCTCCCCAGGACAATTTTCTAAGACTCTTAACTTAGAGAACACTAACTAATCTGCATTGGCAGAAGAAGTTTCCTAACTGGAAGTTCCCTAAACTCATGAAATCACAAGTCCAGATTTTCCCTCTTCCCCCAAAAAGGTGTTAAATAATACTTCTGGACCAGAGGTGATATTTTTATTTTAATATTGAACAAAAGCCCATATTTGAGTTCTAGCATTTATTAACGTGGGGCTAATGAACTTATTTTAGCTCCATCTTTTTGAAACCCTCACCTTCCATCTTGGAATCAATACTGTGTGTTGGTTCAAAGGCAGAAAAGCAGTAAGGGCTAGGCAATGGGGGTCAAGTGACTTGCCCTGGATTTTGTAGCTAGGAAATGTCTGAGGCCACATTTGAACCCAGAACTTCCCATCTCTAGGCCTGATTCAATCCATTGAGCCACCCAGCTGCCCCCTTTCACTCTATTTTAATATAACTATTTTAGTATAATTGTTTTCCTTTCTAATTCTCCTTATTTTATTGCATTACATTTAAAAATACAATTTTGAGAAGGAGAACCAAAGATTTTACCAGCCTGCCAAAGGGTCAATGACATAAGAAAAGCTAAGAATCCCTGTGTCTAGCTAAAGGAAGGAAGCTCAAATGGTTGATATATGGGCAAATGCATCGAGTGGGGTGAGGCAGTGAGGGAACTCTATTATAAGAGGAAACTTTGAAGGGATTATAGGATTGTTAAGGTTTTATATAGGAGAGCTGGACTTCTGAGTTGCTTCAGAGGGTCAAGCAAGAGCCAGTAGGTGAAAGGTACAGTGAAACCGAGTCAGTACGATATATTGCAGAGCTTTCTAACAGTTGATTGACTTGAACATAAGCTGGAGGGCTGTTGGTCAGGGATGTTAGAGAAATCATTTCTGCATTGGGTGGGAGCGCTAAGATTCCCAGAGCCTCCTTTCCCCCAGGCCCCCAGGATTTATACCATATCAGCAAATGACAGCTGGTTTTTTCCATGCCTTACCAGGGGAGAGATGAGTTGAGAAGAGACCCACACACACACCAAGGGTACAAGATGCATTTTAATCATTCCCCCAATCAACCCATTTCACTTGCCTTGATCACAGTGATTATTTTTGTACAATATGGGGCTATTAATAATTTGTGCACACACTGTATAATATTCAGCCTTCACCATGTCAACTCCAGACGTAGGAAGTGCTTTCATTGCCATTTCAACGTTTTGTTTTTGGAGAGGGATAGAAACAAGCCCCGGCCCGATCAAAAGGATTGATGCATTTATACATCATGCATGAATTCTCTCTTCAGAACCTGCTCAGCAATAGGGGCAAATGAAAAAACAGGCCAATGGCCCTTTGGCTGGGCTGACCTTGCTTTTCCCAGCACAGATTGGGGCTCTGGACAGCAAGCCTGACTGGTCTTCTTGGAACAACCACCTCCAGGAACTTGAGCCTCTGATTCCACACACTCTGGTACCTTCCATGAGGTTGGCAGCATTCCTAAGCGGCGGCTACGTTAAGCAAGAGAAGCTGTGCAGGGATGGATGGAGAGATGGATGCATGGATGGATGCATGGATGGATGGTAGATGGCTATATAGATGGATGGATGGATGGATGGATGGATGGATGGAACTGGCCTCCCGGCCACTCGGAGGCTGGGGCTAGGCATGTGGTGATGCTTTTCTTTAGGGCTCACTGATGTCGATGAATTCCTTCTCAAGAGGGAGGCCGGCCCAGTACCAGCCACAAGTGCCATCGCTACGCTTGACACAAGCATAATGCTGGGCCTGGTGCCCAAAGAGCTTCCGCTCAATCAGCCAGTCTGTCCAAAGACACTCATTGGGGGCCGAGACGGAACAGGGCACTGTGTAGCAGGTAGTGATCTAAATAGAACAGAAGATGAGGGAGTCATGTGGTATTGTGGAGCATCCACTGATCTCTAGCCAAAGGACTTCGGTTCAAATCCCTGATCTGCTGATTATCACCTGTGTGACCTTGGGCAAGCTGCTAAATTTCTCTGATCCTCAAGTTCCTTATCTGTAAAATGAGGAAGGGCTGCCTCATCTAGAGGATGGTCTCTAGATCCATGATCCTAGGAGAATGTGTTTAGACTCATGAATTAGTGGATAAAGGATCCTAGAATCTTAGATATGAAAGGGACCCTTTCGAGCTCTGGGACAATCTGATGTACTAACTACAAGCCTAAACATCCTCTATAGACCGAGGCAGGGCATCGAGAGGCTCAGCCTTCCCTTCTCCCTTCCCCATCCCCCTTATTTCTGCTCACCCTGCAAGTGCAGTCCATGTGATTGCGATGATTCAGATTCTTCTTCTGCAGAGAGGACAGATCATCCCAGTGTTCAATGTAGCTACACAGAGTGATGAATACTTTGCCATTATCTAAAATCTGACCTACAGAAAGAAGAGAAAGTCATGAGCCATGCTCCTGAAGAGACTTCCAGGGGATCCCTGGTTCAGCACTAGATCCACTGTGCCCCCTAGCTAGCTGCCCCAAACACATGAGTGTGAGCGCTAATCATAATGGCCAACTTTGCCTTGGAGAATAGGTGATAAAATGCACCTCCCTGCCTTCAAGGTGGGCAACTAGGAGTGCAGGGTTTAGAGTCAGGAAAACTTCAATTCAAACCCAGCCTCATATACTTACTAGTTGTGTGACTCTTAGTGAGGCATTTCACCCTGTTTGCCTCAGTTTCCTCATCTGTAAAATGAACTGGAGAAGGAAATGGCAAACCACTCCAGTAGCTTTACCAAGAAAGCCCCAAATGGGGTCACAAAGACTCAAACAAGAGTGAAAAACAACTAAACAACAAAAACAGCATACTCAATGTTAATGTACGTCAAACTAGGTGGTTGAGCAGAGAGTTTTTGAACCCGGAGTCAGGAAGACCTGAGTTCTATTTGTATCTCAGACACTAGCTATCTGTGACCTTAGTCAGGTCATTTATCTTCCCCCTCATCTTAGTTTCCTCATCTGTAAAATTAGGATAATATATTGACCTCCCAGTATTGTTGTGAGAATAAAATAAGTTAATATTTGTAAAGTTTTTTATAAACCTTAAAATTCTGTATAATATGAGCTATTATTATGCTCTCATTATCATCAGACATTATAGCAAATGGAGAGTTTGGGAAGGCTTGAGGAACTGGGAATTCTTCCAGGGTCACAGTGAAAATCTTCTCCTGAAGCCTAAGCCCAAGAGGTTCTAAGGAAGTGTGTTGCTGTGTGTCCCCAAATAGGCTCTGGACCACAACACAGGAATTTTGCTCCTGACATATTGGAATCTATTTTTAAAAAAACCCTTCAGTTATTAGGACCTCCCTCAGGCTCATGCCTGACTCTTCTTCCTCATTCAGGCTCTTTGCCTTGCTGCCTCCTCCTCCTCCTTCTCCTCCTTCCTCTTCAAGCCCACCCACCTTTCACCACTCAACTGGAGTCCCAACTCTTCAGGGAAGTCTTCTCCAAGCCCTTCTGGTCTCCTTGGGTCTCATTCATTCTCCATCTCTATTGTGAACTGCCTTCTATTACTATTACATGTTCCCTAATAGATTCACATGCCTGTGCCTGTGTCCTTAACTAGGAAGCAGGGGTCACTTCTGCTAGGTACACCCTGTATCCTCACCCTCAGGGTCTATCTAGCATTGTGGGAAATTTAGGCTGAGAAGAAGGCTTGAAGAGATGATCAAATTCTATTTTATAGATTCTATAATGGCCACCCATAAAAATCAAATTCCCTCTTTGAGGTTAAACAGGCAGGACCAGAATTGGAGATTCCATTTTCTCATGGCCTCCCTGGTTCTGCAAATACTCAAAGGATTGAATTCCATCAAGTCCTAGCTCATGCAAATGATATGAGGAAAAGTACCGGGTGGATTTTCCACCATGTCTACTCCCTAGATGTTTGCTGACCAGAAATGACTCATTATATCATCTGTCTTTCTGGGCTCATTTATAAAGTCCTTTATGTTTTACAAACCACATTGACAATATGATCTCTTTTGTTCCTCACAACAACCCTGGGAGGTAGGTGCTTTAAAATCCCCATTTTATGGATAATGAAACTGAGGCAAACAGAAGCGAAGTGACTTGCCCAGTGGCATGAAGCTAGGAAGATTGTGTTGCAGGTTTCAAACTCATGAATTCCTGACCCCAAGTCAGCAGTCTCTGTCCACATTATGCATACTATATGTGTATATACATATATGTTACATATATCCATATATATGTACACATAGATACTCCACTGTATAAATCCACGTATATATTTACACAAACACACACATAGGCTTTCCACGCAATTGCTTTTCATCACCTCAGCAGCAGATTTAAAAAAAAATAAAACCCTCACCTTCCATCTCAGAATCAGAACTGTGTATTGGTTCCAAGGCAAAAGAGCAGTAAGGGCTGGGCAATGGGGGTTAAGTGGCTTGCCCAGAATCATGCAGCTAGGAAGTGTCTGAGGCCATATTTGAACCCAAGACTTCCTGGCTCTAGACCTGGCTCTCAATCCACTAAGCCATCAAGCTGACCCCAACAACGGGGATTTGATTTTTTCTCTGTGAACAGTTGGGTCAAACTCATTTTGAGTGATTCTAGATCTCATTTAGGTTCTGGCTTCTAGACCTTCATGCCATTAGAACATCATCATTCACAAAGAGGAGAACTTTGAAAATCCAGCCTCCTTCAGTTTGGATTTTCCTCACGTCAGTGGTGAACCTCTTTGGTAAAAATACCTCTCCTCCCTGGATACTGATAATCAACAGTTTGTTGAACAAAGCTTTTTCTGTGGGTACGTCCTTCCAGGAATCTCATTTTCAGTTGAGATTTGTGCACTCAGAGATATCTTATTGGAAGAGAACTTTTAAGATAGTATTCCATGAATCAAATGCTTTTTGATGGTCAATCCACAGTAAGCCCTGTGGGAATCTTTTAATTAAACATGACAACAAAGACAGAATAAGCCTACTTCCTCTACCCTAGATGTGGTTCTAAGATTTAAGAGAGTTTTGACTAGATTAGATGGATGGGCAGTGTTTAGAAGTAATGGCCGTATCCCCTTCTGGTCTGGATAGAACCATCCGTAGAATGTTGTGCCCAGGACCACGGATCACATTCTAAAATAGACATAGACATCCTGGAGCAGGCTTAGTTAAAGACTAGTAGAGTAAGGGAACCAAGAACCAAGGAATGATGGGAGATCCTGGGGCAAGTCCGTGTGGAAAAGAGAAGACTCAGGGACAAGGACCAAATAATCACAGACTTCAAACACTTGAAGGGCCATCATGAGGAAGATGGGGAGTAAACTTGTTTATTTCACTCATGAGGGTTGGGTTGGTCCCAATACAAAGTAGTTAAAAAAGGCAGACTTTAACTTAGCATGAGAAAATAATTTCTAGGGGGCTCCTAAGTGGGTGGCTCAGTGGATTGAGAGTGTGAGGTTATGGGTTCAAGTCAAGCCTCAGACACTTCCTAGCTGTGTAAACCTGGGCAAGTCATTTAACCACAATCGCCTTCCCTTTACTACTCTTCTGCCTTGGAATCAAGGAGAGAAGGTAAGGGTATTTTAAAAAAAAAGAATTTCTAGTGGTTCTAAGTGGGCAACAATGACACAAGCAGACTTGTGGAGGTAGAGAGTTCATCATCAACAACTGTGCTCAAATGGAGATTAGAGAGCCATCTGTCAAAGAGGCTACAGAGGACGTTCCTTCATAGGGATGTACTTTCCATGTAACCCTTTCTAACTAAAAGTTTCTGTAATTTTTGTTTCTCACTGGAACAAGTACTTTGTGTTCACAAGAAAACCCAACTGAACACAGATTAGGGGACCCCAACCAATCCTGGATTTAGCACAGTCCCTGGAACATAGCAGGTTCATAATAAATGTTTATTGATTGATATTTATTGATTCGATGAGTCCAACCCAATGGAGATGGAAGCCTTAAAATTACAGAAGGAGAGGCTGGCTATACTCCATTCTACTACCCCAAGTGGGCCCTTTACATTGACCTGAGGCACTTACCAGAGAGGAGATACTGTTTCTTCTTATTGGCATCTAGCCTGACCCCACAGAGAGAGGAGTCATGCGGCGTGTAGACATACTGAACGTCCTTCACCTTATCGAACCCTTTAAACATCTATGAGACAAGTTCAGCAAAGCAAATTTAAGTGGGATAGTGCCAACATTTTATGGCCAAATAAATACAAACAATGACTGCCTCCCTTTTACATCCTACCAAAACCGATTAAAAAGGGGGATTATGAGGGGCAGCTGGGTAGCTCAGTGGATTGAGAGCCAGGCCTAGAGACGGAAGGTCCTAGGTTCAAATCTGGCCTCAGACACTTCCCAGCTGTGTGACCCTGGGCAAGTCACTTGACCCCCATTGCCCACCCTTACCACTCTTCTGCCTTGGAGCCAATACACAGTATTGACTCCAAGACGGAAGGTGAGGGTTTAATTTAAAAAAAAAAAAAAAAAAAAAAAAAAAAAAAAAAAGGAGGATTATGGACGGGTGCCAACCCAGCTAAGCCAGTTTTGAATCAAGAGAAAATCTTGGGTCATTCCAGTTGGAGGGAAGGTACTCTCAGGGCTCTGAAGCAGGATAAGATATATTTGAGAAAGAAGAATCTAATTGAGTTACATCAGCAGCCTTCTCTGCCACCTCTGTGAAAGATTGGTCATGGCTCAGGAAGGTCACAGAAGTGACCCATAGTACTCTCAGGGCTCTGAAGCAGGATGAGGGATGCAACTTTGAAGAGAGTTTGAGTGACATCCTTTCTCTCTAAGGATGCTGTCAAATAGGGATACTTAACCTTGGGTCTATGAACTTTTTTTTTAACCCTTAACTTCTGTGTATTGACTCCTCAGTGGAAGAGTGGTAAGGATGGGCAATGGGGGTCAAGTGACTTGCCCAGGGTCACACAACTGGGAAGTGTCTGAGGCCGGATTTGAACCTAGGACCTCCTGTCTCTAGGCCTGACTCTCAATCTACTGAGCTCCCCAGCTGCCCCTCTATGAACTTATTTTTTTTTAAACCCTTAACTTCCACCTTAGAATCAATACTGTGTACTGGTTCCAAGGCAGAAGAGCCGTAAGGGTAGGCAATGGGGATCAAGTCCAGGGTCACACAGCTGGGAAGTGTCTGAAACCAGATTTGAACCTAGGACCTCCCATCTCTAGGCCTGGTTCTCACTCTACTGAGCTACCCAGCTGTCCCCTATGAACTTATTTTTTTAAAAAAATATTTTAATAACTATTTCAATATACTTGGTTTTCTTTATAATCCTATATATTTTATTTTGTGCATTTAAAAGCTTTATTCTGAGAATGGATCCATAGGCATCACCAGACTGCCAAAGGAGTCCTTGATATAAAAAGGTTAAGAACCCCTGCTTTAAGGAGAGAAAGAAGAGAACACCTCAGCCCAGCCTCAGTTTCTAGAGCTGACTCCTATATTTTCGCTCTTCTTCTTTTCCCAAGTCTCTCAGGAAAGCAATGAGAATCTCATCCTAATAAGACATAAATAACTGAGGAGGCATAATGTGCTGTCTTTGCCAAGGTTGTTTGCATTGAAAAGTGTGACAATGTCTTAAACAAAAGGAGTGATTGTCTAATAGTGGAAAATCAGGAAACAATGATAGGTGATAAGATATATTTGGGAAAGAAGAATCTAATTGAGTTACATAAGCAACCTTCTCTGCCGCCTCTGTGAAAGATTGGTCATGGCTCAGGAAGGTCACAGAAGCGACCCACGCTAAGTTTCCAGGGGACTATCCTAGCATGCAAGAGCTTTTTGAGTTTTGGAGGCACTCACCTATAGCATAATGTCTGTGCTAAGGTCATCACTAAATCACTAATGACTTTAGACTGAAATCATAATTCTCCTTTAGAATAAGTCAGAGGCAGGGGTGTGGGCAGCAGCTGGGTGGCTCAGTAGACTGAGAGCCAAGCCTAGAAATGGGAGATCCTGGGTTCCAATCTGACCTCAGCTACTTCCTAGCTGTATGATCCCGGGCAAGTCACTTAACCCCTATTGCCCTCTCCTTGCCACTCTTCTGCCTTGGAACCAATAGAGTATTCATTCTAAGATGGAAGGTTAAAAAAATATGCCAGGGACTGTGCTGAGCACTTTACAAATATTACCCTATTTGATCCTCACAACAGCCCTGGGAAGTTGGAACCATTACTAAGTGACTTGCTGAGGGCCACACAGCTAATAATATGGAGGCTATATTGGATTTTAAGTCTTCTTGGCGCCAGGCCCAGTGCTCCATCCACTGTACCCCTCGCTGCCAGTTTATGGATGTGAACGTACATGGTATGTGATTAGAGACCTGGTCTTGGAGGCAAGGAGACCTGAGTGGAAGTTCTGCGTTGAAGCCATTGGCAAGTCACTCTATTTCCTTATCTATAAAACACTTGAGTGACTTGATGACGACAATTAGGTCATTTTAATTCAATGACAGTTCTGAAGCTAAAATGAAATGACGTAAGAGTACTTTGAACAACTGAGAATGACATAGAAATAACGATTGTTGTTAGATAATAATATTTTCAGATGGTGTAGGTGGAGACCTGGGTATCAAAAGGCAGGATCCAGATTCAAATGGAATTGGGAAAAATTTAACAAAAGAAATATAAATATATTAGAATACAAAAAATGTTAAAATGTCATTTTTGGGGGGGGGGAAAGGTTTATATTTTTCCCTATTACATGTAAAAACAATTTAAAAAACTTTTTATAAATGTTATGATTTTCTAAGACAATATATGGTTTTTTAACATATGGTTAACATTTTTTTAAATAAACTCTTAACTTCTGTGTATTGGCTCCTAGGCAGAAGAGAGGTAAGGGCTAGGCAAAGGGGGTCAAGTGACTTGCCCAGGGTCACACAGCTAGGAAGTGTCTGAGGCCGGATTTGAACCTAGGACCTCTCGTCTCTAGGCCTAACTCTCAATCCACTGAGCTACCCAGCTGCCCCCATATGGTTAACATTTTTAACAATCCTTTTCATTTGTTTTTTAGCATATGGTTTTCTAAGTCAATGTAACCCACAGGGATCTTCATGGGGTCCCCATTTCTATTTGAATTGTATAGGAGCAGAGATGGCTTCAAATCAGGAAGACGAGTTCAACTCTGACAAGTAGTATTGGCTATCTAAGCAAGTCATTTAACCTCTCAAAGCCCTAAGCAATAAACACTCTGAGACTAAGATGTACAAACTGTACCCCTCCTTATAAGGGAACAATCATGTTTGTTGATATTTATCAAGTTCATAATAAGAAAAAAAAGAAAAAATTTAAAGGGATTATAATTTGCAGAATAGGTGCCAACCTGTCTTGGTAGAGGGAATTTCAACACTGGGAGTTCTTAATAGGAATGAAATCAAAAGCCCAGGTTAAAAAAAAAAGTTATAAAAATGTAAGCTATTATGAGCAAACAAATGTATATAGATCTGTGACTTGGATAGAAAATCCTTTTTTTTTCCTCCTTGCTTTGGGAGGTTAAGACTAATGCATTAGGGAAATGTCCCTCCTCCTTTCAGCAATTTTCCTCAAAGGTCAAGTTTTAGGCTGCAGGCAATATTTTCATAGGTAAAGAGCTCTGAACCACATTCCCCTGGGAAGGGGAACACCATTAGCCTTTCTTGGCGATGTACTGACAGCCAGCTGAGAGTTTGCAAAGCCTTTCAGAGAGGGGACCCAGGATAAGAACCAGGATAGACTTTGCAGCTATGAAGTTAAGTGCATAGAATCCCAGCTAACCCACCATGCAGCCTGACATAAGTAAGGGACAGGCCCTGTTTCATGCCATTTGTATGATCTTGGGCAAATAACTTCCTCTCCCTAGGACTCATGTCTCAAAAATAAGGAGATGGTACTAGCTGTTATCCAAGGTTTCTTCTTGCTCCCAATTTAATTAAGATCATTTCAAGAGAGATGTGATTGGGGAACAGATTTTTAATCTCCTTTTTCCTTTTAGATCCCTTGAAAAGTACAAATGTGTCATCCATTGCTCAGCTTAAGACACCAAATGTTCCCAGGAACCAAAGAGGAGGAAAATAGCATTCTTTGAGGCAGCTGGGTAGCTCAGTGGATTGAGAGTCAGGCCTAGAGAGGAGAGGTCTGAGGTTCAAATCTGGCCTCAGGCACTTCCCAGCTGTGTGACCCTGGGCAAGTCACTTGACCCCTTTGCCCACCCTTACCACTCTTCCACCAAGGAGCCAATATGTAGAAGTTAAGGGTTTAAATTTTTTTTTTAAAAAATAGCATTCTGAGAAGGATCTAGTTTATTTTTTTTTTAATCATTCCAGTCACATCAAAGCTTAAAAGCCTATGTTGTTGCTCTACCCCATCCTCTGACCCCATGATGGTACCTAGAGGGCTCTCTGAGCATCCCATCTCTTCTACTTTCCCATGTGCTAGGAACCCAGATTGGGAGAAAGGAGGCAGGAGAAAGAGTCAGAAGACCTACTTCTGTCTCTTTCTCTATTATTGACTCCCTTTGTGACCTTGCCTCATTTCTCTTTTCTCTTGCCTCAGTTTCTCTATTAAAGTAGGGGATTGCACTAGTGATCTAGAAGGTCCATCCCCATTCTAATGTGCTGACCATTGCTCCTCATGGCACAGCCTGACTGCATCCTCTGTTGTTAGCCCTGCCTGAGTCCATCCTGTCGCTTTCACGTGCCAATCCCTCCCAGAACATGGACGTGGAACAGAAACCCAAAGGAAAGGAATTTCCAGCCCTCCTCCATGTACCTTTATCTGTTTGATTTCATACTGGATCAGTTTCTGGGTGTCAGCAGTGTTGTCACTGGCAGGGACCACTTTTTCACTGATCACTTTGGCCCGGATCACTACAAGAGAAAAGAAAAGGAAGAACTTATTAGCTGGGTCTAGCTGGCCAGTTAGGTGGTGTGGGAGATCAAACACTGGATCTGGAATTAGGAGGAGTTGAGTTCAAATCTGAATCAGTTTTATTATCTATGAAATATGCGGCAGAAAGAAATGGCAAATGCTCCTGTTTCTTTGCCAAGAAAATCCCAAATGGGGCCATGAAGAGTCAGGCATGACTGAACAGTAACAAAAGTATCTGTTGTCAGAAGAAATTTAATTACTTGTAAAGATTCTTCTATAATAGTTTGATAAATTGTAACTGTGATTTAAAGAAGATATACTAGAAACAGTATTAAAAGCCTCTGCAATGATGAAAGTGCCTGGACACTCCCTCTTACCTTGCCACACACTCTGGAGGTTGGAATATGGGGAAATCAGGTCGCTATCCCTGTAATTTCACGACTGGGTCACCCAAGAAAGGGAAGGGCAAAAAGGGTTGGCCTATGGTAGAACAGAGTGGGCACAGGATGAATGGGGTTCTAGTCCTGGTCCTGCCACTAAATAGCTGTGAGACCCTGGGTAAATCATTTCCTTTTCTCTCTTCATCCACAATATGAGTATAATAGCACCTGCTCTTTCTCTCCCACTGGATTGTTGTGAATGTTAAAGCCTTCAGGGAAGAAATCTAGAAAGTCACAAAGACATCATGATGTCGTGATTATAGTTACAATGTCATGATATACTGTCTTGATTATAGTTATGATGCCATGATTGCTATTATGATGTTATGATCACATTTATGATCCCATGATTATACTTAAGATATTGCAGTCCTGGTTCGGATTCCATGATTTTAATTATGATATCATGATTATGGTTACTATAATGATGCTATCAGTATTATAATTGTGATGCCATGATCACATAATTCTGGCATGACTAGGTTTGTAGTTATGATGTCATCATCACTATTATGAGGTCATAATTACATTTAGGATAATGTTATAGTTATGTTTAATATAGCTATTAAATGATTATATCATTAATATAGTTAAGTCATGATTATAGTTATAAGGCATCATTAAGATTGTGATTGTTATAATTATGATATGTTTTTATTATTTATCAGTACTTATTATTCATTATAATTATGAGAATTATAGATATGATATCATGGTTACAATTATGAGGTCATGATTACAGGTACTCTCTGATTATTAAGTTTAGGGGACTTCATTAATGCCCTGGAATAATGAGATTTCTTGACTCATTTATTGCCTCTATTTCTTTCCTTCCCACTCCCACCCCTCCAGTGGCATCAAATAACTGGGTGGTACAATGGATAGAACAATGGACTTGGAGTCAATAAGACAAGAATTCAACCTCCAATACCTAGCTGTGTGATCCTGTTTGATCTTAATATTTTTTTGGTCTCAGCTTTCTCATCTGTAAAATGGGGATAACACTAGCACTTCTCTCATAGAGCTGTTGTGAGGATCAAATGAAATAAAATTGCAACGTACTTAGCACAGTGCCTAGCATACAGTAGATGTTTAATAAATGTTAGCTACTGTTATTAGTATTATTATTATTATTACTAGTTGTATCACCCCTGAGCAAGACCCTTAACTTCTGTCTGTCTCAGTTTCCTCAACTGTCAAATGGGTTTTGTAACAGCACCTGCCTCCCTGGGTTGTTATGAAGGCAAAGTAAGATACTATTTGTAAAGTGCTTTGAAAAG
Source organism: Gracilinanus agilis (assembly GCF_016433145.1). Lineage (NCBI taxonomy): Eukaryota > Metazoa > Chordata > Mammalia > Didelphimorphia > Didelphidae > Gracilinanus > Gracilinanus agilis. The sequence continues at coordinate 56,559,779 of NC_058130.1, forward strand.
CTTAAAGCGTCATGTAAATGCTGGTTATTATTATTATTATTATTATTATTATTATTATGAAACAGCTGGCCCTTGGGGAGCCAAGGCAGGAGCACAGAGATCAGGTAGAGTAGTCATCACAGGAAGGGTCAAGGACACATGTAGATGCTAAAGCTCACCTGCCACCAGAAGTTCAGAATCTCAGAGCCGGAAGTGAAGGAAAATGGAAGGTGACAAGAAGATCATTTATTAAGCACCTACTAGTATTGTGCCAAGTAATTGATCTCCTTTACTTTTGACCCTCCCAACAATGAGGTAGGTGCTGTTAATCGTGCCCATTTTACAGATGCTTAATGTCTCTCCATCAATTCAAAGATAATTCTCTCCCTACATCTTCTCTCCTTGAGGCTCACCATTCCCTCTCCTTTTCAGCTATCCCTTCTACCTATTAGCTCAACAAACATTTACTATGTGCCTATTCCATTCAAGGCGAAGGAGAGACAAAAACAAAAATGAAAAATGGCCCCTGCTTTCAAGGAGCTCCCATTCCACAGGGTGGATTTGATATGTACACAGATGAGCAGGATGCAAGGTAGAAAGGGAAGCAGCAAAGGGGAGATCCCACAAAGTGCTCTTTGGAAATCGGACAAGGGAGAGACAGGAATACTGAAGGGACTAAAGAAGGCTTCCCTGAGGAGAGGAAAGGGAATAGCTAACTTAGTCTCCAAAAAAATAAAGATTCTGAAAAGCAGAAAAAGTGCAGTGGGTAGAGGGATGGCCTCAAAATATGGAAGACCTGAGTTCATATCTTCCCTGTGACACATACTGACTGACCGGTCAGATCCATTAATCTCTCAGTGTCCCAAGCAGCTCTAGAAGATTGTGAGAGAAGTTGTTGATCTTCATTAGTTAAGAGAGTTCCTTGCCTAGAACTCTCTATATTGATTGAAATCATAGTTCCAATTTAAATGGAGGCACGAGAGAATAGCAAGTTTGGAGAATAGTTTGCAGATCAAATTTTCTGGAATAAAGAATACATGAAAGTCTGGTCAAGGAGTTTGTATTTTTTTTAAAGGCAGTAGGGAGCCACCGAGGGTTCTGAGGGAGAAGAGTGATGTAGTTAGGCCTGCATTTTCAGAAAATTAACTCCACAGCTCTGTATAGCATGGATTGTACAGGGGAAACATCTGACATAGGAAGACCAATTGGAAGGCTATTACTCCAGGTGAGAACAAATAAAGTCCTGAACTAGGCTACCAGCCATGTAAAACAGGTGTTAAACCCAATGCCCAGGGAACACTGGGAACAGATATACTAGGAACTAGATTAAAATGTAATTGGGAAATATTTAAGAAAATACAGTAGCACACATATAATGTTATTATGTGGTTTTCTAAGTCAATATATACCCAGAAGGGATTCTTTTGTATGGTTTGATGGACCCATTTCTTTTTTGAGTTTGAAACCACTGATGTAAATGGCAATCAAGGAATGTTAGCAGTGTTGGGGGTGGGGGGTGGAGGGAGAATTAGCTGGACTGGGTAATAAATTTTTTTAACCCTTACCTTCTGTCTTAGAATCTATATTAAGTATTCCAAGGCAGAAGAGGAGTAAAGGCTAAGTAATTCAAGTCAAATGACTTGCCCAGGGTCATACAGCAAGGAAGTGTCTGAGACCAGATTTGAATCAAGACCTCTCCTTTATTCCAACCAAAGCCTCAGACCACCTTGTCCATCTCAAGGGCCTCCCTATCTCTGGCACTGAGTGTTATCCAAAGCAGCTTCTCCACCTATTCTCCTGCCTACCCATGACCAGCAGCATCAGGAAAATGACTCATTTTATCATAATAGACAACATTTACTTAAAAAAAACCCTTACCTCCTATCTTAGAATAAATACTAAGTCTCTGTTCCAAGGCAGAAGAGAAGTAGGAGCTAGGCAATGGGGTTTAAGTTACACAGCTTTGTCTGAGGTCAAATTTGAATCCAGGACCTCTAGTCTCCAGCCCTGTTCACTGAGCCATCTGGCTTCCCCTATAGCTAACATTTACATAATGCCTTAACTTTAAATACATTAGCTCACATAAATTCCTTGAGGAGAGATATGGTGGTTCTTTCTCTCTCTCTCTCTCTCTCTCTCTGGAACTCAATAAATGCTTATTGAATTGATATTCACAGCTATCCTGGGAAAGTTGACTTAGAATAACGGAAAGAATGCTAGAATTGGAAGCAGAAAGTCCTGGATTCAGATTCTACCTTAGACACACTAGCCATAGGAGCCTGAGCAAGTCACTTAATCTCAGTTTCCTCACCTCTAAAATAATCAGATAACTTTTAAAATTCCTTCCAGACCTAAATATATGATCCTAAGTAGGTGCTCATATTATCCCCATTTTACAGTTGAGGAAACTAAGGCTCACAAAGCCTCTTTTAAGCCATTTAACAACCTGTCCTGGATCACACAACTATTCAGTGCTAAGAGGGAGACTCGGAACTATTTTCCACTAATACTACATCCAATATCCTTCCCCATTTCCTTCCCCCTCCTCATGAAATCCCTGGTTTGGAGTAGATGTCCCAAGAAAAATGCTCCAAACACAGCCCATTTAAACAGGCCTAACTGCTTGTCACAAACAGAGCTGAGGCCACAAAAATGTCGCATCAGGTCCAGAAAGCCATTACTCAGTATGCAGAGAGGATTCCTCAGGCCATAGAAATGCTAATTGGGGAGAGGGTTGGAAATTCAGTTCTACATTGGCTGTGGTAATGAGCAGTTTATAGACACTCTGGCTGGAGTGGGAAGCCAGGGAGTGGAGGGGACCACAGCATGCCTACTTTTTTTTTTCCATATCTCTTTGCCTAAAGATTTTGGAGTGATGAGATCTCAGTTGTGTAGTGGGTGTTGAAGGAAGAAAAGAAATCAGTCGTTAAAAAAGCCCCCACATCCATGAGTTCTAAAGACCAGGAAGCTCTAAATAGTCCAGGCAATGAATTTAGTGGGAACTGCAGTAAAACCTCGATTTCTTGGAACCAAACTATGTGAAAGTTTCAAAATTAACTAAGTGTTGCTAATTGAGAGGAGTCTGTAGCATGCCGGATGGCAGCCCTGCTAGCTATGGCCCTATATCTCTTTTCCCTTTTCTGGCCAAATTCCTAGAGGAAGATGTCAGTAATCAATGTCTCCACTTCCTTTCCTCTTCACTCTGCCTGCAATCTGGCTTTCTCCTCCATCACCCAGCTGAAACTGCTCTCTCCCAAATTACCAATGATCCTTTAACTGCCATATCTAATGCCTTTTTCTCAGTCTTCATCCTTGATCTCTGCTGCATTCGAAACAGTAAGTCACATATTCCTCCTTGATACTTTCTTCTGTCTAAATTTTCAAGATGTTCTTCTCTGCTGCTTCTCCTACCCATCCGTCTGCTTCTTCTTAGCCTCCCTTGCTGGACTTTGCTGGACCAGGGCACACTGCTGAACCATGGATGGGAGTCTTTCCCAGACTTTGTCCTGAATTTTCTCCCTTCTATGACTCTATGCTAGATTACTTGGTGATCTCATCAAATCTCATAGTTTCAACTATCATCTCCATGCCGACAAGTCTCATGTTTATTTTTAACGCTTACCTTCAATTTCAGAATCAATACTGCATATTGGTTACAAGGCAGAAGATCGATCAGTAAGGACTAGGCAGTGGAAGTTAAATGACTTGCCCAGGGTCACAAAGCTAGGAAGTATCTGAGGCAGATTTGAACCCAGGACCTCCTGTCTCTAGGCCTGTCTCTCAATCCACTGAGTCACCCAACTGATCGAGATGACATTACCCGCTTTCTTGACTTCTAGACTCATGTCTCCAATTGCCTGTTGGACATTTCGAATTAAATATCCAATCTCTACATGTTCAAAACTGAACTCATCTTTCCCCACAAATCTTCCTTTCTAACTTCCCTATAATTATTAAGGCTATCCTGGTCACCCAGGCTCAAAATTTAGGTGTTATTTTTGACTCTCCACTCTCTCCCAATTCCCCTGCCAATCAGCTGCCATTTCCACCTTGGTTACCTCTCCCACTATATGCTCCCTTCTCTCTTCTGACACTGTCATCACTCTGATTCAGGGCCTCATCATCTCACACTTAGAATATTGTATGTAGCCTGCGGATTGGTTTCAACCGCCTCAACTATCTCCCATCTAGTCCACCTCCCACTCAGCTGTCAAATTGATCTTCCTAAAGTGAAATTTTGACCATCTCCCCTCCTATACAGTCAGCTCTGATGGCTCCCCATTGCTTCCAGGACGGAGGTTAAAATCCTCTGTTTGAAGCCCTCTGTGATCTGGCCCCTTCCTACTATTCCCATCTACTTACTCCTACTGCTCTCCTCTTCCCCTTGCCCTATGTACTAACCTTTTTGCTGTTCCTTGACCTACACATACCATCTCCCAACTCTTGAGTATTTTCATTTGCTATCCCATACCTGGGACATTCTTCCTCTCATCTCTGCCTCCTGGATTCCTTTAAGTTTCAGCGAAAGTCCCACTTTCTATAGGAAGCCTTTTTCTCATCCCCCTTAATTCTGCTGCTTTTCCCTCTGCTAATTATCTCCAATTTAGTCTGTCTCTATCTGGTCTGATCATAATTATTTGCATATCTTCCCCCAATTAGACTGTGAGCTTCTTGAAATCAAGAGCTATCTTTTACCTTTCTTTATATCACCAGCATTTGTCTTTTAAGAGATGTTTTTCAAACTGCTTTAGAGGGCAGCTTGGTGTCTCAGTAGATAGAGAGCTCAGCCTGGAAATGGGAAGTCTTAGGTTCAAATCTGGCCTCAGATACTTCTTATCTATGTGCCCCTGGGCAAGTCACTTAACTCCAATTGCTTAGTCCTTAGTAAGACAGAAGGTAAGAATTTTCAAAAATTTTTGTAGACCAATTGCTTGTTGACGAACAAAAAAAAAAATCCACATAGACAGAAATAATTGTCCATATCTAATAGTATTAAATGTAAAGTCTTACACTTGGGTTCAAAAAGCCAAATGTCCAGAGGCTCTAATACCTAATACCTATGCGGCACTGGCCAAATGACCTCTCTTGGCATCAGTTTTCTCATTTGTAAAATCAGGGAGTTGGGACAACCTCTGAGGTGCCTTCCAGCTCTTAAATGCTAAGAGCAGGATGAGGAAGCCTTGCCCATACAACAATTTGTATGAATTCATATGGGGCAGCTAAATGACTTAGTGGACAGAACCTCAGACTTGTAGTTGGAAGGACTTGGGTTCAAATTTGACCTCAGACACTTTCTAGCTGTGCAACCCTGGGCAAGTCAATCCTTATTGTCTAATCTTTACTGTTTTTGTTTGTTTGTTTGTTTTGTCTTAGAATTGATAATAGAAGGTGAGGGTTCAAAAAGAAAAGAAAAAGATTATTAGGTTTTTAGTGAATTTCAAGCCATTGTAATTTTAGGCTATTTTGATGGAATCATAATGCCCAGAACAGAGACACATAATCTTTCTTGCTCAGATTATTCACTGGACATTTGACTGGTTCAAGATGCTACATTTTAGGAAGCATACTGACAGGGTATCCAGGGAATACCAGCAATGATGGTTAAAGAACTAAAAACCAGGCTACTCTGAGACATAATTGAAGGAACTATTTAGCTGAAAGAAGGTAAAAATTAGTTAGGGGCTCTGGTGGCTGTCTTTAAGTATTTGAAGGGATGACCTGTAGAAGAGGTATCAGATTAATTTTGCTCAGTCCCAGAAGGTAGAACTACACTGAAAGTTACAGACAATTTCCAATCAAGGATTGACATCCCAGAAATTAGAACCATCCCCCAAATATGGTGGAGAGCCTATAGGGATAGAGTTCTCCATAAGGAAAGTTGTAGAATGACTTCTTGTTCAGAGCTCTTCAGATTATAACTATATGGGTTTTTCCTGCGTTTGGCACTCAGCTTTAAAGGGAAAGAGGCCAATCACAAGAAATCAAGTTGATTTCAATGATTTAATTTTAAAAAATAACCTTGCAGGGATAGAGGATGTTTTGGATTCATGTCATATAAGGGAGATGAGCTGAAAGGGATCTTAGAAGTCATCTATTCCAACTCTTTCATTTTACAAATGAGGAAACTGAGGCTCAGATTGTGAGGTTATGATTTGTCTAAACTTGTAAAGCAAGGATTGGAACCCAAGTTCTCCCTTCAAATTCAGTGCCCCTAACTTTCTGCACTAGCAGCTCCAGTCCTGAAGAGGAAGAGCCCATGTTTAAAATAATCTTGGGGAGACCCTGCTTTATCTCCAATATTCTGTTCACCACTGGATTATTCTATTCTATTTGTTCTGCTCATTGTCCTGAAATTTCCTAGGTGAGTAATAGGGACAGAGATGGCACTGTGGTAGAGTGGAAAGAGCCACCCATCTCCCCCAGGGGAAAAAAAAGAGAGAGAGACTCAAGTTCTATACTTTCCCTGTCCTTGGACCTCAGTTTCCCCATCTGTAAAATAAAGAATTTGTATTAGATCTCTCGGTCCCCTTCCAGTTCTAACAAACTGTGATTTCTTGCCATGGGTCATCGGGTGCTATGGAAAGCTCTTTGTACATTCTCTTTGTCCCTTAAAAACCAGTGACTTTCCACTTGTCAAATGTTGCTATAGCAATGAGTCCTCTCCCAAAGCCTCAGTTTTAAGAGTTAAGAAGGAAGGCAGTGTAAGAGTGTGCGAAAGGGAATGGAGTTTGGCTTTAGGGGAGGCGGATGGGATGGGAGGAGACTGAGAGAACGTTCCTGGATAAAAGCCTTTGGGCAAACTCTTATTAATGACCCATATGCAAACTCTGGAGCTCACCCTCCCCCATCTTTCCCCAGCGCAGCTGGGATCAGGCCAATGGCACCAGTCTGGCAGTCAGGAGACCTCCTTTCTAATCCTGCCTCTGCCATAATTAACTCGCTTTGTGACCTTGGGAAAAGCCCTGACTCTCTCTGGGCCTCAGTTTACCCAACTGTCAAACTGGGTCAGAGCTTGGACTGGAATGGTCTTCTCAGCTCAGCCGTCCTGTGATCACACTAGTTTAATTCCAACTGGCATAGCCCGCACTCGTTCCAGTCCTCAGGAAAGAGATAGCTTGGAGCAGTGCCAAGCAGTCCCGCGCGCCGCCCCCCCATCCCGGCCGCCTGCCCCGGGCTGGCGCACTCACCTATGGCCGAGGCACAGAGCTGCTGTTGGGGGTGCGCGGGGGCGCAGCTGCACGCCTCCACTCCGGCCCGGAACTGCAGGCTGAGTCCCAGCAGCAGCCCGGGCAGCCACCAGGCACGGAAGGCGGCAGGCATGCTGGCAGCGCCCCCCTGGCCGAAGCGCACCCCGGGGCCGCTCCGCGCCTGGCCGAGGCGAGCGCCCCTCCTGGTCCCGCTGCCCTCCGGGGATGGGCACCGACGGGATGGCGCGGATGCAGCCCACTGGGGGCTCTTGGGCTGAGGCTGAACTGGGGCTCGGCTGGTGAGGGCGCGGGTGCTGGTGCTGGCGCTGCCGCTATCGATGCCGCTCCGACTCTGGCGCTGGCCTGGGCACTGGCGCTCCGCCTCCCTGGACTCCAGCTCGGAACAGCCCCTGGTGACTCTGTTCAGGCCCAGCACCCCCTCATGTTTATCTCCCTGACACGCGACCCTCTTATTTATGGCCCCGACCCCTCGGGGCTAACCCCGCCTTCTGGGCCTAGGTCCCAGCCCATCTCTGACAGCCAGAGGCATCCTGTCTCCAAAGAGGGGGTTACCTTACTTGGTTTCACATAACGGGGTGGCTCTGAGTCAGGGAAGCTATTAATAACCTAAGTCTCTGCCCTCCCTCCCCCCTCCCTCTGCACTCCCCCACCTCCTTTTGCCTCCCAGCCCACCTCGGGACTGGGGGCGATTTTTTCCGATACCAAGGCAAGAAGGGAACCTGGCGTTCCGGGAGTGGTCTAAGCGAAGCTACCCGGACCAGAGGATTCCTCCCTTCTCTGGAGAGAGGAGAGGGCATTGCGGGAACCCCTCTTCCCCGCCCCGCAGGCTTCCCCCCAAAGGCGGCCAGCCTGTGAGCTGGGCCACAGTGCCCGCCTGCGGTAGGCGACACAGGGCGTCATTCAGCTGCAGGAAGTGTTTTCAATGCCCTATTTGTGAGGCCCCAAACAAACAGCAAAGAGAGAGGCAGAGAGGGCTGCCTCTCTCCGAGGGAAAGGCGCCAGCAACAGCAGCGTTTGAATCCCTTTCCCATGCCCAGGGTCCCAGGCTCTGCAGACAGTTGGCATCTGAGCCAGCTCTCTTCCTGTGATTTTCCCCTGGAGTGGGGGAGGGTGGAAAGCTGGCCTTCAGACACCCGGGAACCCAGAGTCTGTCCCTTCCTCCAGGCCATACTGTGGCTCTCTAACTTTGCCCTCTTAACCCTGCCCTCCCCCCTGAGGCAGCTTGTGCTGGGGGAGTGAAGGCAGAGGGAGAAGAAAAGAGGACCTGTACAGGACTCTGAGGCTTTAACCAGAATGGCTGGATGCCCCACAATTAGCCAGATGGGAAGGGATTCGGATGCTGGTGATGACAGGGCGGGTCCAAAGCTTGGCAACCTGCGGCATGCATGCCCAAGCTGGCACCAAAGATGGGTTATAGGGCCATAGGGGCTAATGATGTGGGAAAAGGGTGAGGGGGGGATTTGTTCTGAGTCCTCCCTTTATGACTCTAACTATGTTGGGTCACCAGGGTTTCTGGGAACTAAAGCTTCAGAGAATTCTCTCAGGATATCCCTGGATTCACCTCTGCCTCTGATTCAAAGGAGCCAGGCAGGCTCCTTTAGGCCTCGCATGTAGCCTCTGTAGACCCCCTCCCCCACTTCATCACCACCAAAGAAGTGAATGAATGAAGACTTGGCACAGCCATTCAAAAAGATTGCTGACTCCTAGACTGGTCAAATGTGGAAAGTGTTGGATTAAGGCAAAGCGCAAGGAGCAGAGAATCGAGTTTTTGTTTGGTTCCTAACCATGCATGTAACATTGGACAAGTTGCATCCTCTTTTTGGCAAGATGCCAACAGTGCTCAGGATCTAAAAATTGTTGGTCCCATGTCTTGTTTTCAATTCAGTGGAAATGATTCATGAATTTCCTAGAACTTCTTGTATTGATGAAGTAGGCAGCTCCCTGTGCAACATGGCTCACAGAAGATAATCAGTACCAAATGATACCTTCTCAACTGGCCACAGTAACGTTCCATTTCATTGGGTAATGGAATCATAGGGTTTAGAATGAGAAGGACCTCACAAAATCTCTAGGTCTACTGCCTTATTATCCTGCCTTTCTTCCTCCCTTCCTCCTGAGAATCAGTGCCAGTGTGCTCTCTGCTTCTGTCTCTCTTTGTCTCTATCTCTATTTCTGTTTCTCTGTCTCTCTGTGTGTCTCTGTCTCTGTCTCTCTCTCCCTCTCATCTCTCTCAAAATCAAGTCTTGTTTCCAAATTCAGTGCTTCCCCTTTAAATTATTTTGTTATTGGTATCTCTAATAGAAAGCATTAAATACCAGATTCATTCTAAAATAAAATGTGCAATCTTTGGGAGCTTCCAGAGACAAACAGAAAAATTCAGATACCCCTAAGAGGACAAAACTTCTCAGGCAACACAAGGACTGGTGATTTTGGTGGGCATGACAGCATGATACAGTGAAAAGATTAGCTGATTCTGGAATCAGAAAATCTGGGTTCTATTCCTGCCTGTGGTGCCTACTACTTCTGTGAGCCTGAACAAGTCCCTTGGCTTCTGTTTACCCATCTGTGGCATGAGGGTGTTGGACCATGACAGCAGTGTCAGACTCAAATGGAAAATGGGGTCACTAACCCTTACATAAAGATCCCTACTGACTGCATACTGACTTAGAAAACCACATATTAACATCATCTGTGTTCTATTCTGTGGTAACTTATTTGTGAAATATTTCCCAATTACATTTTTTTTCTTAAACCCTTAACTTCTGTGTATTGGCTCCTAGGTGGAAGATTGGTAAGGGTGGGCAATGGGGGTCAAGTGACTTGCCCAGGGTCACATAGCTGGGAAGTGTCTGAGGCCGGATTTGAACCTAGGACCTCCCATGTATAGGCCTGACTCTCAATCCACTGAGCTACCCAGCTGCTCCCCCCCCCAATTATATTTTAATTTGGTTCTGTAGCACTTTGGAGAGCTGCAGGTTGCCTGAAGGCCCTGATCTTTGACACTTCTGGACTAAAGGACTTTTGAGATCCCTTTGAGTCATAGATCTGTGATCAAAGGGTGCATGTCAAGACCTCCCTTTACCTTGATAATTAGTCTTATGGGAAATTTGTTACCCTTCAGCTACCCTTCTGGTGATGAGCACTTCTAAACTTTGCTGGGCTGGACTTCAAGCAAAAGACTATTAGAATGGTGGTACTGCATGATTAGTCAGCCCTACCAAGCTATATGTTTCACTGGCATGATCTTTGAGAACCTGCGGTGTAATAGATAAAGGCTAGACTCAAAGACAGAAAGACTTGGGTTCAAATACCACCCTGGACACTACCTGTGCAACCTTAAGAAAATATACCTTGACTTCCTTATCTGTAAAATTGAGGGGCTAGATTTGATGGCCTCTAATGTCATGATTCTAGCTCTAAATCTGTGGCTATATGTGACCATGAGGTACTGGGGGTGCATCATAATAGCTGGTGTTTTATTTTTTAAAAACTATTTGTTTGTTACCCTAAAGAACTATTTAAAATAACTATAGATAGGGGCAGCTAGGTAGCATAGTAGGATAGAGTGCCAGATCTGGAGTAAAGAGAACCTTAGTTTAAATCTAGCCTCTGATATCTCCTAGCTATGTGACCCTGGGCAAGTCACTTAACACCAATTGCCTAGCCCTTGCCACTCTTCTCTCTTAGAATTGATACTAAGAGAGAAGGGAAGGGTTTTTAAAATAAAATTACATAACCATAAATAGAATAAAGTACATGGGAATATACTCACTTAAACAAACCCGGGAACTACATGAAAACAATTATGAGACACTTCTTATACAATAAAGTCAGATTTAAATAATTGGAGAAATATTAATTGTTTATGAGTGGGCAGAACCAATTTAGTTGCAGTGGCAATCCTACCTTAAAAAGTGAAGAGCAAGAAGTGAAATTGAGGAGAAGAAGCTAGAGAACAGGCTCTGAGCATTCTTTCTGCCATCATCTTAGCTGAATCTCTGGGAAGGCTTGTACCACTTCTATTAGGGACCCTTCACCAGGGATTTTCTCTGAATCCTCAATTGTTTTGTGGAAAACTCCTTGAAATGTCCTCATCCTTCTAGCAAGGGCTAAGAATAACTCCCATAAACGGCTGACAACGGACAAGGAGAGCAACCTATATAAGGCCATGTTTCCGGTTCCCCTATAGTATAGCCAGTTGGCCCCATCAGAAGTCACGAGTTCCACTGTATTTTCTCATACGATGACTTTTGGTTCCTGTGGTGTCCAGAGGATTCCGCCACTGAAACATTATGAGAAAACCTGTGGCTGGGCTAATGAGAGAGGGGTTGTCCGCCCCCCCCCCACTAGGAGGCCCTGCCAACTCTTCTCTCTGGAAGCCATTTGCTGTTTCTCCCAAGATTATGTGGAGAAATATATTAAGGGAGTGTTTCCTGACACAGGTATTGAGTCTGCCTCCTCCGACCGCCCATTCCCCAGAGGACGCAGGATAGCTCTCAACTACCCAAAAAGATACCTCACATGAGTGTGAGTCTTTGCCTAATAGGAGCCATGCAACATAGACTACAAAATCTGAGAAGGACTTTAGAGCTGATCTAAACCCCTTGTTTTACAGATGAGGCAACTGAAGGGAAATATGGTAGAAAGGTGGAATCTGAAGTCAGAAGGCCTTTGTTCAAATCCTAATACTATTCCTTTTTTTTTTTTTAAACCTTTACCTTCCATCTTAGAGTCAATACTGTTTAAGTATAGTGTTAAGGGATAGGCAATGGAAGTTAAGTGGTTTGCCGAGAGTCACACATATCTGAGGCCATATTTGAACCCAGGTTCTCTAGGTCTGACTCTCAAACCTCTGAGCCACCTAGATGCTCCCCTAACATTACTCCTTAATGCCCACCTGACTGTAGCCAAGTCACAACCTCTCTGTCTCTCATTTTTCTCAACTATAAAATATAAGGTTATACTAGCTGACCTTTATCCCTTTCAGCTCTGAATCTACGAGTTGAATCGATTTACTAACAACTTTTTCTTGGAGTGGTTAGGAGCAAAATTGTACAAGAGGTTGATTACCTTCAGTTCCCCTCCTCCCTTCCCTTCCGCTCAGAATACCTGTTCGTAATTTTGATAATCTTTCTTTTACCCAGAGGAGCTGATCCCATCATCATTCTCTCTTCTCATCCATTCTTTCAGTCAATATGGAATCCCGGGATCCCCAGAGTCTTTACCTCAGCCTTCACAGATGTTTTCAAGAAATAAAAGGATACTAGCACTAAAACTGAGAAGGAGTTTCAAGCCCCTTCAGCTAGATCAACTACCTCATTTTATAGTTGAGGACACTGAGGCCAGGAAGGCGAAATAGCTTTTCTGTTTGCGTTTCTAACAGAGAACCGAGCCTTAAGCTAAAAGAACGATTCGTTAATGGTGAAATTCCCAGGCAATAGGTATTCAAGTCCTATCTCTGCCACACTGCCCAAATAACACAATGAACTGTCTCATATTGTTAACTATTTTTTTAATGTACTGGACCAAGCTTTCCAATTAGAGTTTTTGAAAATAAGACCATATCTCTGCATCACCCTAATGTCTTGCACATGGCAGAACTCACTGTTGGAATTTACTGCATATTGGCTGAACATTGAGGAAACACACCAAAAGAAATTTGGGAAGACTTGTATGAACTGATGCCAAATGAAGTAAGCAGATCCAGGAGAACAATATACTCAACAAATGCAATGGCATGTGGGAAAGCAGCATTGTAAGGCACTGAAATGTGGTCAGAGGGATCAAAAGCTAAAGAGTAAAGTATGGTTTTTCTCCTCTTAATAAAAAGATGGTAGACAATAGCTGTGGAATGAAGCATATAGTCATGGTTAGGTGTGGCCAATTTATTGGTTTGTTTTGCTGAACTCCTTTGTTACAAAAGAGAGTTGGGGGTGGAATATGGAACGTGATAGTAATGGCAGTATTTTTTTAAAGTATCAACAAGATATTCATTATTTACTTAAAAGGAGAAGACAGGGAGTGAGGAAGAAAAGTAAGAGAAAGTAAAGAGAAATAGAGAAACTGTTGTTGTTTTTCATCCTCCATTTTTGAAGGGGAACAATGGCATCAGGGGGATGATGTCTTGACTTGAGTGTGAAATGGATTAAAGTGAGTCAGAGTCGCACAAATTTCTTGGCCTCATCCTCTCTTCCAGAATCATCAAAGTTCAATGGCAAAACAAAAGTTGACATGACTGGTGAAGGCTTAGGAAAAATAGAGAAAAGAAATAGAAAGAGGGAGGAAAAAGAAGGAAGGAAATAAAAGACAAAGAGAAAAGGAAAAGCATGATATGCCATGACATGATCTGACACAACATGACACTAAACTGGGAGTCAGGGGGGCCTGATTCTAGTCATATCTCTGTCATGTGTGACTTTAAACAAGTTCTTCCCTCTGTCTGGATCTCAGTTTCTTCTATGAATAGACTTTTAGTTTAGTTGATTTCTAACGTCCTTTTCCAGCTTAAAAATTCTCTATTTCTATTTTGAATGTGAGTCAGAGTTGTACAAAGTTGTTGAGCTCACTAGATCTGAGAGGGATGAGGCCAGAAGAGAGATGCTAGGGTTCAGGATAGTATGGACGTCTTTCTTTTTTCCCTCTGCTTCCAGATCTGTCTTCTGTCCCTCTCTAATCTTCCCCTCAACCCCACCAGGCAGAGGCCATCCTGGCCACAGACCAGGAATGTGGAAAGCCTCATTGAAGGCACTCCCAGTGCCTGTGGTTAGCTCCAGGGTCCCCGTGTGGGCTAACTTTCCATCAGCAGCAACAATATTTTCTAGGAAGAAAAAAAGAAAAGATGTTTTTCTTTTAAAAACCTGCTTCTGTCAGCAGTTCCCTTTATAGGAAAGATGATGATGATGATGATGATGATGATGATGATGATGATGATGATAAATTTCAAGAGGAGAGGCAGAATGACTAAGGTGAATTCTGCAAAATAATAATAATGATAATGATAACAATACTAACAAAAGACTGCCCCTCCAGAGTCTTTTAGAACTCCAATATCTCTGATTCATAAATAGTTCATAAAATCATAGAAATGATAGAGCATCACAGAGTCAGAAGAGACCTTAAAGATAATTTGTCCAACTGCCTAATTTTACAGATAGGAAAACTCGGGCCCAAACAAGGAGTAATTTGCCCAAGATCACAATGACCTAGTAGAAGAGCAGAGACTAGAGCCCTCATCTCCTGACTCCCAGGCTGACATGCTTTCTGCTACAGCACATCATCTCTCGCCATGCCTGGTAGTCTCAGTGTCTATAATTCTGCCATGCTGCTGGATGCCTGGCTGTTCCTCAATAGAAGACACTCATCTCTAGACTCAGCACATTAGCATGGGCTGTCCCCCATGCCTAGATTCCTCTCCCTCGTCTCATAGCTTCCAGGCTTCTTTGATTTCCTTCAAATCTCAGCTGAAGTCCCACTTTCTTCAAAGAGCCTTTCCTAGTCTGCCTTATTCTTAGTGCCTTCCCTCTGAGGTTATCTACAATTTATCCTGGCTGTATGTCTTGTTTTACAGGTTTGCATGCCCTTTAGTGGTTTGCATGCCCTCTCCTTCATTAGGCTACGAGCTCCTTAAGATCAGGGACTGGCTTGCCTTTCTCTGTATCCCTAGTATTTAGCTCAGTACATGGCATCTGGTAGGTAGTGGAGAAAGACATGGCTAACCACTACAGTATATTTGCCAAGACAACCCCAAATGGGACCAGGAAGAGTCAGCCACTGCTGAAAAAAAGGCCGAACAACAACAAACATAGAGTAAAGGCTTGTTCACTTCTCTTGACTTAATCTTGACATTCTTTGTCGATTAAAGAAAGCATTGCTAGCTCTCAAGAATTCACTTGTATGCTGATAGCTCTGGGACATCTTCAGTGTCATTTTCAGCCACCTTATTGGTAATGGCCTCCCTTCTCCGATCATCTTTCATCTGCTCTGTATGATGCTTGTATGTGCTCAGCCATTCTCATCTTGGATCTCTTCTTAGGATGCAGGCTTCCTGAGGGCAGCCACTGGTTTTGCCTGAGTTGGTTTGATGCTTTCTAATTTATCAATATTCTGCAAAAAAATGTGCCTCCCAGGACTGAACAGTCCTCCACTTGGGACCTCTACAAGAGGCCAGAAAAGTTTCAGCTCCCTCATTTTAGATACTCTGAATGAAAGAATGAATGAATGAAAAAATATACATTATATAATACAGACAATACTATTATATATTATAATATAAAAAGATATAACATAGAATTGCAGCATACAATGTATATAGTACAATCAAATATATAAAATAGCAATATATGACTGTATCAAACAACATATGTTATATAGCACAATATGTAAAATAATATATAACTTATAGCATAATTATATAATAATTATATATAATATATAAAATAATATATAAGTATATAATATAATCATATATATAATATATAATAAACATGTACTTACTACATATGATTGTATCTAGGGATACAAGTAAAAAAAATGCAAGACAGTTCCCATCTCAAAAAGTTCATATTTTATTAAGGGTAGTTAACACAAAGGAGGTTTTAGCTATGAGTTAGATGGAAAGTCCCTATGGTCCAAAGGTGGCTAGGCAGCTCAGAGGATTGAAAGTTGGACCCAGATACAGGAGGTCCCGGGTTCAAATCTGACCTCAGACACTTCTAATTGTGTGACCCTGGGCAAGTCACTTAACCCACATTGCCTAGACCTTACCACTCTTCTGTCTTGGAAGCAACACTCAGTATTGATTCTAAGACAGAAGGCAAGGATTTAAAACAACAGCAAAAAAGGAAACTCCTATGGTTCCTAGAATGAAACAGCAAAGCAAATGGCAATTCATATTTTTTAATGCCAATTACACTTGTAAAAATCTCTGGACAAGTCACCTAACCTCTCTCTACCTCAGTTGCCATTGTAAAATGGGCATAATAAGAGCTCCCTTGCAGTTTGCTGTGAAGATCAAATGAGATAATATTTGTAAAGCTCTGAGCTTGGCACATGCTGCTGTTCAATTGTTTTAGTCACATCTAACTCTTCATGACTCCACTTGGGGTTTTCTTGGCAAAAATGCTAGAATGGTTTGCCAATTCCTTCTCCAGCTCATTTGACAGATGAGGAAACTGAGGCAAACATGTTTAAGTGACTTACCTAGGGTCACACATCAAGTGTCTGACACCAAATTTGAACTCAGGAAAATGTGTCTTTCTAACTCAAGGCTCAGCGCTCTATCGACTGTGCCATTTAGTTTTACTTCCCCCCCTCCATGTGCCAAGCACATAGAAAGGACTTAATGAAATCTTGTTTTCTTCCTTCTTTGTATAGAGATATATAACCTATTTTTAAAGCATCTTCCTGTATTATCATGTAGCCAACATTTCTCTAGCTTTTTTACAAAAATATTATAGGGAACTTCAGAAAATTCTTTGCTAAAATATAGTTAAGTTAAATCTATGACATTTCCCTGACCTACCAGTCTAATATGCAGATTTGTGAAAGAGCACACAAATGAGTTGTCCTTTGTTCAGCATAGGGAACTCCTGGAGAGTGGGAGCTCCCTTCTGTGCAGATTGCTACCCATTTATGATTTAGTGGATAAATACTTGTAATTAGCCTGAAATATGGAGAAATTCTGCAGTTTACCCAGAGTTACTTTGCCATAAGTGTTAGAAATGGGTTTTGGTCCAAGTTTTCCAGATACCAAACCCAGCATATACTATACTCACTCCATATCAGTCTAGTAACCCTGTCAAAAAAAGAAAATTAGGTTAGTTTGGCATAATCTGGTCTTGATGAAACAAATCTGGCTTTTCCTTTATCAGCTGTTCACTATAACCACGTTCAGGGCAAACTTTGGCTAGGCGTGGAATCCTGGGCAGAAGAAACATGGAGTCTAAGCCAGGGGCCAGCCCTAACCTCTAAAGAGCAGCTGATTTGGCCTGGGATGGGATTCTGGATGAAGGACAAAAAGTTCTGAGTTTCATGTTCTTCTTATTCCTTACTCTTTTCTCTCCTGTCTCTAGCTGACACTACCGACATTCCCTGTGGTGGTGAAGATTGGACATGCACACTCAGGCATGGGGAAGGTAAGTTATAAGGAACCAAGAGGGTTACAAAGAGGGGCAGAAATGTATTGTGAGAAGGGACAAGTTTCTGAGAGTAATTCAGGTCTGCCCTCTTCTTCCCTCTCCATTTTATTCAAAGTAAGCATCCATATTAAGAGAAGCAAAATGAGTCCCTGGGCTACTCTCTAACTCTGGAGGTCTTAGGGCCAGTTCTGAAAGAATTAGCTAAGATCCCTGGTTCTCTAAAATACTAATCATATAAGACATCCTTGCCCTACTTGGAGCATGTGCCCCTATTGCATTCATTTCTAGTGCCATGGAGTATGGTGGCAATATCCACCATGAATGAAACCTTTTTTTTGCCACCAACATCGAAGGAAGCCATGTTCTAAAAGCCTTTCTTTCTTGGAGAAAATCTGCCATGCCAAACTCTTTCTATTAACATTCAGAGATCTAGAGAAGAAGCTAATTCAGCCAGGATATTTTAATCATGAGTTAACAAAATGTATGGAGACAGTGAATTTTAAGGAAAAGTGTGAGTAGGGTTGATAAGAAATAAGATACCATGCCTTTCTCTTCTCTCTGTATTCCAAGAGTGATCCATCAATTTAATTTTTTAAAACCGTATTTCAGTATAATTAGTTTCCTTTGTAATCCTGTGTATTTTCAAAAATACATTAAAAAACATTCTGAGGATTCCATAGACTTTACTAGATTGCTAAAGGAGCCTATGCCATATACACAACAAAAGTTAAGAACTCCTGCTGTATTCCCTGTTTTAATTAATTTCTATTGCAAATTTTCTGTTTATAGAAAATTTCTGTCATAAATCTTATTGGGGCTGGAGTGAGAATTGTGTCAGTTGTAGAAGACCCCTACTGGTTTTTACATCTAGGAAGAGAGGCCAAGAGAAGTATAAAGAAATAGGAGGGGCAAAGAGGCTTGTGGGAAGGTGTGATAGTCAGGTGATCATTTGAATAATTTTCAGGTAAACGGATTTGGGGGTTTGGGTTCATTAAAAAAAGTTGCTTGGTTTTTCTCCCTCTCTCTCATATGTGCTCCTCCTTCTTTCTTGCACCAATACCAGGTAAAAGTGGAAAATCACTATGACTTCCAGGATATTGCCAGTGTGGTAGCCCTCACTCAGACCTATGCCACAGCTGAGCCATTCATTGATGCCAAGTATGACATCCGGATCCAAAAGATTGGCAACAACTACAAAGCTTATATGTGAGTGGGACCCCTGGGGCAACAACTCACTTTTTCATAAACTAAGAGTGAGAAACTTCTGTCCTACAAATGAGATCTGACTTTTAGCTTTATTGGATCCAACCCACTGGGAAACACCCAAAGGAAATCCTATTTATGCCTCTGTTTGTGATATAACATAACTTAAAAAAATTATTGATACATTTTGGTTTTTTATCACCATAGTTTTCCCTGGTATCTTTGTCCCTCTCCCTCACAGAGAACCATTTCATACAACAATTAATATTTTTAAAGATTAAAAAAAAAGAAAAGGAGGGAAAATTAGCTTAACTGATCAATACATCAAAAAAAACATCTGAGTACAATATTTGTGGATGTCCCACTTCATCAAAGGATTGGGGTAGGAATGATTCTTCATATGTCCTTTAAATTTAGTCATGCCTTTTCTTTATAGTTTTTCAATATTCATTTTTTATGTGTAACAATGTTATAGTTACTGTGTATATTGTTTCTCAACTTTTAAAAAATCTTCTTTATTTAATTAATTTAGAATATTTTTCCATGGTTACATGATTCATATTCTTTCCCTCCTCTCCTCCCTCACCCCTCCTGTAGCCAACAAGCAATTCAATAGGATTTTTTTTAAACCCTTACCTTCCGTCTTGGAGTCAATACTGTGTATTGGCTCCAAGGCAGAAGAGTGGCAAGGGTAGGCAATGGGAGTCAAGTGACTTGCCCAGGGTCACACGGCTGGGAAGTGTCTGAGGCCAGATTTGAACCTAGGACCTCCCGTCTCTAGGCCTGGCTTTCAATCCACTGAGCTACCCAGATTCTCCCTTCAATAGGATTTTTACATGTATCATTAATCAAGACCTATTTCCATATTATTAATATTTGCAATAGAGTAATCATTTAGAGTCTACATCCCCAATCATATCTCCATAAAACCATGTAATCAAGGAAATATTTTTTCTTCTGTGTTTCTGCTCCTACAATTCTTTCTCTGGATGTGGGTAGTGTTCTTTCTCATAAGTCCCTGAGAATTGTCCTGGATCATTGCATTGCTGCTAGTAGAGAGGTCCATTATGTTCAAATGTGCCAAATGTTTCAGTCTCTGTGTACAATGTTCTTCTGGCTCTGCTCCTTTCATTCTGCATCAGTTCCTGGAGGTCCTTCCAGTTCACATGGAATTCCTCCAGTTCATTATTCCTTTTAGCACAATAGTATTCCATCAACAACAGATACCACAATTTGTTCAGCCATTCCCCAATCAAAGGGCATCCCCTCATTTTCCAATTGTTTGCCACCAAAAAGAGCACAGTTAACTATTTTTGTACAAGTCTTTTTCCTTATTATCTCTTTGGGGTACAAACCCAGAAGTGGATCAAAGGGCAGGCAGTCATTTAAAGCCCTTTGGGAATAGTTCCAAATTGCCTTCCAGAATGGTTGGATCAATTCAAAACTCCACCAGCAATGCATTAATGCCCCAATTTTGCCACATCCCCTTCAACATTTATTACTTTCCTTTCCTGTCATATTAGCCAGTCTGCTAGATGTGAGGTGGTATCTCAGAGTTGTTTTCATTTGCATTTCTCTAGTTATAAGAGATTTAGAACTTTTTCATGTGCTTATTGATATTTTTGATTTCTTTATCTGAAAACTGCCTATTCATGTCCCTTGCCCATTTATCAGTTGGGGAATGACTTGATTTTTTGTACAATTGATTTAGTTCCTTATACATTTGAGTAATTAGACCTTTGTCAGAGGTTTTGGTTATAAAGATTTTCCCCCAATTTGTTGCTTCCCTTTTTTTGGGAAATAATTTTGGATACATTGGTTTTGTTTGTACAAAACCTTTTTAATTTAATATAATCAAAATTATTCATTTTACATTTTGTGATATTTTCTATTTCTAGCTTGGTCTTAAATTTTTCTCTTTCCCATAGATCTGACAGTCATACTATTCTTTGTTCATCTAATTTACTTATACTTTCCTTCTTTATATTTAAGTCATTTACACATTCAGAATTTATCTTGGCAATATATATTGGTATGAGATGTAGATCTAGACCTAATCTCTCCCATACAGTTTTCTAGTTTTCCCAGTTTTTGTCAAACAGTGGGTTTTCGTCCCAAAAGCTTGGATCTTTGGGTTTATCAGACACTGTCTTGCTGAGGTCATTTACCCCAAGTCTATTACATTGATCCTCTCTTCTGTCTCTTAGCCAGTACCATATTGTTTTGATGACCACTACTTTTATGAACTGTTTGTTCATATCCTTTGGCCACTTATCTATTGGCTTTTGTGTGTCTGTGTACATGTGTATATGTATATATGTTTATATGTGTTATATATGTACATACATGATGTATGTATTCATATATATCTAATTATTTCTATTTCAGATACCAAACCCTTATTAGAAAATTTTAAACTGAGATTTTTTTCCCCATTGGATTGCTTCCCTTCTCATCCTAGGTGCTATAACTTTGTGTGGAAGCTTTTCAATTTCATATATTCAAAGCTTCCTATTTTATTGTTTGTAATTGCCCCCAACCCTTGTTTAGTTAAGACTACATCTCCTACCAATGGCTATAAGAATTATGTGTTCCTGCTTCCCTTCTAATTTTTTTAATAGTATGGCCTTTAATATTAAGGTCACATATCTATTTAGAATATATTATATCAACTGTTATTAGATGTTGGTCTAAGCCTAATTTTTGACAAACAACTTTCTAGTTTTCCAAAGAGTTTTTATCAAAGAGAGAATTCTTTCCTAAGTAATTTCTATTTTCTGGTTTGTTGAATATTGAGTTACTCAGTCCCGTTGTTTCTAATTCTCCAATATTTAATCTGTTCCATTGACATGCCTCTCTATTTTTCAACCAATGCCAGAAGGTTTTTATGATAGTTACTTTATAATAAAGTATGAGATCAGGAAGTTCTATTTCCCCTTCAACTAACACAGCTTTAAACATCTTTAATGACAACCTCTCAAAAGGCCATCATTAGAAGAGAAGAAGATACCTCATATAACCCAGAATCCTGAGAGGAAAGCATACCCATGCATCCTCTAGGACAGTGATGGTGAACCTTTTAGAGACAGAGTGCTGGGCCCTGCCCCTACCGCACCCCCCCCCCCGGACTGAATGCTTGCCCCTCTCCACCCACCAAGTGGGGGGGAAGGATAGGGAGGGCAGCCACATGTCCACAAAGAGTTCTCTGTGTGCCATCTTTGGCAACTGTGCCATAGATTTGCCATCACTACTCTAGGGACTCAATTTGCCAGTGAGAATGGAAGGTGAGATAAGGGCCTCAGAGTCTATATGAGTTATAGTCACGAGATGGCATATTTAATCTATGAAACCATATTACTTTTTTCTATGAAATAAAAGAAAATGCAATAATCACTATTTCACAAAAGGAAAATCTAATATTCCCTACACATATGCTAAAAAAATGAAGAAAAGATATTTCAAGCTTTAGAATTTAATTTTTTTAGTAATAACCCATTTTTAGATTGAAAGGACTGGATTTGGTTGGGAGATTTTCCTTTTTGGGTGGGGGGAAGCAACATGTATAAATTAAATAAATCTGGAATGTATAAGCTGAACCTCAATTTCTTTTCATTCTTTCCCTCTCCTCTCCTCTCCTCCCTCCCTCTTTGCTCTCTGCTCTCCCTCTCTGCTCTCCTTCCTTCCCCTCCTCTCTTCCCCTTCCCCTTCCCCTTTCCTCTCCTCTCCTCTCTTTTCCTTCACTCCCTTCCCCTCTTCTTTCCTCCCCTTCCCTCCCCTTCTCTCTTTCCCTCTCTTCTCCTCCTCTCCTCTCTTCTCCTCTCCTCTCCTCTCCTCTCCTCTTCTCTCCTCTCCTCTTCTCTCTGTCTTCCTCTCTGCCTTTCTCTCTCTCTCTTAACCAGTCATGATACTAAACTAAAGTTTACTTTATTTCAGTCCATGAAGAACTGTATGGTCTCCTTCATTTAGAATCAGAACTTACATATTTTAACCATTTCAAATAACTAATATCAGTTACTTTTAATGAGAGCTTGTAGATATAGAACCAGAATCAGCCTCCTCCGTACCCTTTTCATCCAATCCCTCCATTTCACAGATGAGGTAACAAAGGTTTAGGGAAGCTAAATGAGTCATACAGGTGGTAAGTGTCAAAGGTAAAATTTGAACCCACATCCTCTCACTACAGAGCCAGTGCCCTTTCTACACTACCACTCTTGTCCCCTATGTAGGTCAATAAATTTATGAAGTGCTTATTATGTACCAGGTGCTCTGATTAGAGCTGGGCATATAAAAAAAGTGGAAATGCATTCCTTTCTCTCAAGGAAATTATTCTAATTGGAGAGACAACACAATAATAACTTTTAGATATAAAATATATACAGTGTAAATGCCAGGAAATCTCCAAGAGAAGGGATGAATGAGCATTGGTGTTTGGAGATAGGGCAAATCTTCTATAGAAGGTGAGATATGAGCTGACAATTTTGAAGGATGTCCTAGAACTTGGGAATCAGAGGTGGGAAGAGAAACCATTTCTGATAACCCAAAAAATGGTCTTGAATGGTCCTCTGAATTTGGTTCCAGATCAAACAGACAAGAAGACAACTTAGTCAAGACAATTGACAGATAAGAAATTTAGGAGAGAAAAAGTAGTTCTTTTGGAATTTGAGTTGTTTACAGGACATCCAATTTGGAATGTTTAAAATGTAGTTAGTGATAGGGAATTGGAGTTCAGGAGAGATATTAGAGCTGAATATATCAATCTAGGAGTCATCTTCATTGTTATTAGGACAACTGCGGGGCATAGTGGACAGAGGGCCAGGCCTGGAATCAGGAAGACTTATCTTTGTGAGTTCAAATCTAACTTCAGACACATACTAGTTGCATGAGCCTAGGCAAGTCACTTGTCCTTGTTTGCCTCTGTTTCCTCATCTGTAAAATGAGCTAGAGAAAGAAATGGCAAACCACTCTACTGTCTGCCAAGAAAACCCCAAATGAAGTTATAGAGAGACACAAATGAAACAACTAAACAACCACACCAACAAAATATTGATCTGGGAATTACCTTCATAGAAATCATAAGAGCTATAAGTTCACCAAATGTGAGAGTACAGAGAAAAAAGATAAGAAGACTAAGAGCAGAGTTTTGGAAAATACCCCATGAGTAGTGGGTATGACCTGGATGAAAATTCAGCAAAGGAGATTGAGAAGTCAGACAGGAAGGAGGAAAATCAGGAAAGTCATATCAAGAAAACCTAGAGAAGAAAGACTATCCAGGAAAAGAAAGGAATCAATAGTGACTTGTGATTGATTTTTTTTCTAGTGTTAGTCACCCTTGGTAGAGACAGAACCTCTCCTTCTTTCCACAAACATTAATAGGTATTTCCAGGCAGAGTTAATAGCTCCTCCATTATCAAGAGAAGCCAGTCAAATATTTGAGAGACAAATATTCCCAA
The DNA here is from genome assembly GCF_016433145.1 of Gracilinanus agilis. Taxonomy (NCBI): domain Eukaryota; kingdom Metazoa; phylum Chordata; class Mammalia; order Didelphimorphia; family Didelphidae; genus Gracilinanus; species Gracilinanus agilis. The sequence goes on from NC_058130.1 coordinate 56,583,755, forward strand.
GAAAAGTGACAAAGGAACACTAAAAGAATACCCAACTTGTGGATCTGTGTCCAAAGGATACACTAGAGAATCAACTTTTAAAACTATTTAAGACTATTCATTACAACCTGTCTAGCATGCTTCACTTAATGTTAAATGTTCTCTCTAAGAATAATTGTCCATTGTTGTTATTCACTTACTATTTTATTTATAGTTTTGTTATCATGCCATTGTTCCAGTCATGTCTGACTCTCTGTGACCCCATTTGGGGTTTTGTGGCAAAGACACTGGAGTGATTGGCCATTTCCCTCTCTAGTTCATTCTATTTGTAAAGTTCTTTGCAAATCTTATAGAATTCTATAAATGCAAATGGTTATTATTATATAATTAAACATAATTACCAAAAAGTTGTTCATACATTAACTTATTTAATTTTTTCAGCAGCCCCGTGGAGTTAATAGTGAATCATTATCCCCATTTAACAGATGAGATTCAGAAAGATCAAATAACTTCCCCCAAATAATGCAACTAATAAGTAGTGAAGCCAAGGTGTGAACCTAGTTCCTCAGATTATATAGTGGTAGGGTTCCTTTTTTCCCCACTACACCATTTGGCACCTAATAGATAGACTTTAAGGGATGGTAATGGCCTAGGCCCCAAAGAAAGAAAGAGAACTCTGAAAGATCTGAAGCAATTTAACTTCCTGGGTCTAAATTTCCTCATCCGTTAAATGCCTCCGAGATCCCTTCCAAGTCTAGATCAGTGATCCTAAGAGTTAGCATAAAGTATTCCCCAGAATTCCTACTGATACTGATTGTTGATAGTTTAGCCAAGAAAGTAAATTATCCTCTGAATTCAGCTCCAGACAAAACAGATAGACCCCAGTCCCAGGGGAAATATGGGGAGATAGGAGGAAAAATGACACAGCTCCATAGAAGCGAGGCCATTCTTGCCTTCTTCCCAGCTAATAACTCACTGTCCCCCACTGGCCTTGCCTGGCCCGGCCTGGTCTGGCTTGGTTTCTTGTTCTAGGAGGACATCCATCTCAGGAAACTGGAAGACAAACACTGGATCTGCAATGCTAGAGCAGATTGCTATGTCGGACAGGTGAGTAGTCAAACTTCTAAGCCCACAAAATGACTTTCTAAGTACCCCTAAGGTTGAAAAGGGGACAACAGACAGGATGCATATAAATATGAAGAGAGAAGACAAAGAGTGAATAGACAAATTGAAGTGTTCATTCATTTATTTATCTACCCATCCATTCTTTATTTGTCCATTTATTGATCCATCTATCTGTCTATCCATCCATCCATCTGTCTATCCATCCATTCATCCATCTATCCATCTGCCAATCCATCTATTCATCCATCCATCCATCTGCCAATCCGTCTATTCATCCATCCATCCATCCATCCATTCATTCAACAAAATCTATTGGGTTTTTACTTTGCATCTAGATCTGTGCTAGGGGATATAAAGAGGTTTAAGACACAATCCTTGCCTTCAAGGATCTGGGAGTCTAGTTGGAGGGGTAACACTTGTTTGCATGACCAATTCAAAACAATATTTACAGCCTACCTGAGGAAGTATAGACTCTAAGTGTTACATGCTAGTCACAGCAACAACAACAATATGAGAGTTGGCATTTAGTCAGCACTTTACCTCATCTGATCCTGGCAATAACTTGGTGAAGTGAGTATCACAGATGCCATTATTTCCAGTTTTCAAATGAGAAAATTGTGGCTCAGAGAGACTGACTTACTCATGGTCACACACCTATTAAACGAAGCAGCCAAGGGCGATATCACTGAAGTGGTGGGAGTATTAGAAGGAAAAAATTAATTGGGCTTGAGTTGAACCTTTAAGGACAGAAAAGCTGTGGATGAGATAAGAGGGGCAGTATTCCAGGGTGAAGTCACAGCATGTGCAAAGACACTGCTGGAGGAACAACCTTGGGACATACATTGGGAGTGGTGAGGAGCTGAAAGAAAGGGAAGAGAGGATTAAATTTTTAGTGAGCCATTCGAATCCATCCCATTCCTCATCTGTGTCCCCCTTCCCTTTTGCAGGTATAAGCTGTGGGTGGACTCCTGCTCTGAGATATTTGGAGGCCTCGATATCTGTGCTGTCAAGGCTGTACATGGCAAGGATGGGAAGGACTACATTTTTGAGGTAAGTCTGACTTGGTCAGACAGGTTGGACTTCATGATGGGTGAAGAAAGGAGAAGGTCAAAGTGGGCATCCCTTGGTCTATAACTTTTGCTTTGGGCTTAAGAAATGTCAAGATTAAAATTAATATACAATAACTAAGTACTATATTTTATAAAGTTTATTAATACAAACTAAAGTAAAAAATGTCAGAGTAAAAGGCCACTAACCAAGCCATGGTTGCAGAAAAAAGAGAGAGAGAGGGAGGAGTTACAGAACTATATGAACAATAACGTAAAGATGCACGTAAACAAAGAGGGGAAAGGAATTTTGGGACAAGGAAAGAATTCTGGGAGATGAAGTCCAAGGTACAAAATTCTCTAACTATACAGAAACTACAGAGAAGGTTCCATTTGTGGGAGTTGGTGGAACTTCCTGGTCTGAGAAATAGGATCTCAAAATAGAGAAGTGCTTTCACCTATTGGGTCTTATAGTCCTTGGAAGTAGAACCTCACCTATACTAATAGCCCACCTCATCAAAAGGTGACAATTTTCCAAGTTCCAGGTTTTACTTTCCTTTTGTGTTATAAAAGCCAGAAATGATACCAGGCTGTCTCCTAGGAATCCCATTCAAATGCCATCCTCCTTGGAAGAAGAGGAGTCAATATATTGTGGGATTAGACCAAAAAGAAAAAAGCTTGCCACGCCTAGAATATGGAAGCCAGAAACTCGGGTTTCTTTTCCTAGCGACTGCTACTAACTTGCTTTTTGCCCTTGGATAAATCCCGGCATTTACCATGTGCCCAACTCTCTCCTCTCAGTCCTGGCTTTGAAGCACTGGGCTAATAACGGGTCCTGTGAAGTGGTTCCCATGTATTTGAATCCTCACTCTTCAAGGTTATGAATTATGTAAACTGGTCATTGGTTCTAGCTAAGTGGAAATGTGTAATACGAATTTTAATAATGCAAGCTTAATTAATCTCACTCACCAGGATCTGACTTTATTAAGCCATAATTATAGACCAGACCCTGTGCTAAGCACTAGAAATGCAAAGGCAAAATAATCCCTACCCTCAAGGAGTTTACATTTGAGTTGAAGTAGCTAGGCATATAGTAATACAGGATCATAGCTTTAGGTCCAGAAGATACTTAGTTCTCTTACCACCCCCTTTCACTGCCAAATGTACTTCTGGTCTTTCCTGTCAAATAGAAAAGAATCTGATAAATGGAAGTGTTAAGGCCAGTCCTCCTAGTATTGGGGGTGGGGTCAGGGATGTGAGTTGGGGTACGTGTAGGAGGGATATGCATTTATATAGCACCTACTGTAAGTAAGGCATTGGGATAAGTACTTTAAATAAAATTCTTACATTCTGTCTTAGAATCCGTTCCAAGGCAGAAGACTGGTAAAATTGGGGCTAAATGACTTGTCCAAAATCACACAGTTAGGAAGTGTCTGAGGCTAGACTTGAACTCAAGATCTCTTGACTCCAGGCCTAACTCACTATCTACTGAATCACTTAGCTCCCTCCCTGCCCCTTTAAAAAAAAATAACAAATAATATCTCATTTGATCTTCAAAACAACACTGAGAGGTTGGTGCTATTATTATCCCCATATTACAGTTGAGGAAATTAAGGCAAACAGAGGTTTGCAAAATGAATAAGCATCTGAAGTTGGATTTGAACTCAAGTCTTCCTGATTCCAAGCCATTATCGGAATGGAATATTGGGCTCTGTAGTACCTGTTTTTGAAGGGATTTTAGGATTGTAGAATTATTCTGGAAATGATCTCGGAATTCACCTGGATTTTCTGGGAGTCCCTCCAAGCATGCCATGTAGGGACCACCACGTCCTCCTATGAAATGCCTTGCCTGGTTACAGGACACACGTCTCCCCCACATATCTATGTGCATGAATACAAGTCAGCAGCCAAGGAGTGGGAGGTCTGGGAAGAGGGAACTGAACGCCTGGGGTTGTCTCATGGATTGGGAGACCGTGCACGCCACTTGTGGCTGGGGGTAGATGAGTAAGTTTTGTGGCACTGTCACTCTTTGCTTGGCTGATTCTTCTAATAGTTTCCTTTCTGAGAACTCGCCACACCCCTACTTCCAGCCATGGTCCTTAACCACATTTCCCCCAGCCTCAGCTGCCCACTGCCTCGGCTACTTCTCCTTTCTCTGTCTCTCTAGGTCTCTGTCACTCTCTCTGTCTGTCTGTCTGCATCTTCCTCTTCTAAACATGAATTCTTACTAGGGGCTCAATGATCATTTTGTCCCAAATTAGTATTAGAAAATAGAATTTTAGAAAATATTGAGGGAAGATGCCAGGAGAAGATGGGTAGGGAAAAGGATATGGGAGAGAGAAGGAAGGAAACAGGGGGAGAAGATGAAGAGGAGAGAGGAAGGCCTTAAAGGGAGGGGAATTAGGAGGAGGGAGATAAGAGGGGAGAAATGATGCAGAAGTAAGAGGAACAAGAAGGGACGGGGGTTGAGGAGACAGGGAGAATGGAAGGGAAGAAGAGAAAAGGAAGGAAAGATGAGTTAAGACAAAGATGCTCTGGAAACAACCATTGACCCTAGACATTGGGACCCGCAGAATGGGTGCTTCTTTTTTACCTGGGCAGAGTCCTTAAACCATGTATACCCCTGAACCTTGTCTTTTCCAGGTTTTGAAAGACTCTAGTGGTCCCCATTATAGGCATGGATGGTGAGAATCCTAGAAGAAGCTTAGCAGAGAATTGTGTCATGGTTTGCTCCCTTCCCTCCTTCCCTCCTTTCCCTCCTTCCCCCATCCTCCCTTCCTCCTTTCCCTCCTTTCCTCCTTTCCCTCCTTTCTTTCCTTCCTTCCTTCCTTCCTTCCTTTCTTTCTTTCTTTCTTT
>NC_058130.1:56588980-56599428 GCF_016433145.1 Gracilinanus agilis
TCCTTCCTTCCTTCCTTCCTTCCTTCCTTCCTTCCTTCCTTCCTTCCTTCCTTCCTTCCTTCCTTCCTTCCTTCCTTCCCTTCTCCTAAGATTTTAGTCTGTACTGAATGCCCAGCTCTGGGCTTTGTATTTATGATCACAGAATCAAACACTTAAGGCTAGAAGGGTCCTCTGAAGCCTACAGGAAAAAACCAATACCCACCCCACCCCCACTCCGGCCCCTCACTTTCCATTCACTCACACTTAAGTATCAATATAAGATAGTATGTGAATGAGCCCATATTTGAAGTATATCCTTCATGAAAGTCTTTTAAAATTTTTTCTTAAAAAAGCACACAAGAATTTCCCAATTAGTCAGCCAACTAACATTTGTGCTAAGTACTAGGGATACAAAAAGGAAGATCAAAGCATCTCCTGCCCTCAGGGAGTTCATGGGATCTGAGTTGGGTCTTGAGTCAAGAAGATCAATCCAGACTGTTTGATGCTGTACAAGTCACAACCTCTGTTTGTCTCAGTGTCCCCAACTGTAAAATGGGGATAATAGCAACATCCACAATGCAGAGTTGTTGTTCAGATCAGATGAGTTTATATTTATAAAGCCCTCAGCACAAGACGTGGCACGTATGCTCTAAAAATGTTTATTTTCTACGCCTTCCCCTTCTTTCAGTGAAATACTCACCCCAAGCGGCCGATGACCGGGCCTGTAATGCAGACACTGCATCAGTGTTGGTCTGTTTCATCTCAGTAATACTGGAGCTGATGGTCATTAGGGGACATCAAGAGAGGGCTTGTATAGTAGCTCCTCCTTCCAGCTGCTCTCCCAAGACACAGGCCCTTCTGACTGTACATTGTATTCCTCCGAAGCACAAAGAGGTCACTTCTGGCTCGGCACAGTCATTATAACATGTTGACCCTTTCATGCCCAGTAACTCCCGGGCCACTGAGATAGGTCCAGTGATAGAGTATTGAACTCGGATCAACGGGACAAAGTTACCGTGATGCAGATTTTGACTCAGAAGTTGTTTTTTTCTTTTTTTGAAAATAGAGATATTTTATTTTATCAATTACATATAATAATAAATCTCCATGGAAGTTTTCCAAAGTTATATGATCTAAACTGTCTTCTTCCCTCCCATTCCTCCCCCTTCCCAGAGCTGGCAAGCAATTTGATCTGAGTTACACATGTATTATCACGCAAAACCTATTTCTGCATTGTTCATTTTTGTAAGAGAGTAATCATAGAAAACCGAAAACCCCAAATAAAAACCCAAATAAACTAAAGTGAAAATGTGGCTGCTTTGATCTGCCTCCAACTCCAATAGTTCTTTGGCGCATTTTTTGTCATAAGTCCCTCAAAATTGTCCTGAGGCTCATTGAGAAAGAACTTTCTAACCTTTGGAGTTGTTCCAGTATGGACTAGGGAGACATCTTTCTTTAAAACCCTCACCGTCCATCTTAGAATCAATACTGTGTATTGGTTCCAAGGCAGAAGAGCAGTAAAGGCTAAGCAATGGGGGTTAATGACTTGCCCAGGGTCACACAGCTAGGAAGTGTCTGAGGCCAGATTTAAACCCAGGACCTCCCATATCTAGGTATGGCTCTCAATCCACCAAGTCACCGAGTTGCCCTCATTAAAATATTTTAGAAATAAATCAGACTCTAGATTAAGAACCCTTGATCTGAATCCATAATCTATATTTTTCTCTGTGACAGGTCATGGATTGTGCAATGCCTCTAATTGGGGAACACCAGGTGGAGGACAGACAGCTAATCACCGATCTGGTCATCACCAAAATGAACCAGCTGCTCTCTAGGACCCCTGCCCTGTCTCCCCAGAGACCCTCAACTACCCAGCAACCACAGGTAAGTTTGGCTGCAGAAAGCCACTTATGGATGCTGGAGTCCACAGAGCTGGGCTCTGGTATCTCTTGAATTAGTATCCTAATTCTCTATAAGGTTCAAGATGGAGGAAGCTGGTATGTGGAGTTGGTGGGTCTTTGGATGCTCCCTGGTGAACTCAGGGTTCAATAATGGAACTATCAAGTATGGAAGACTTTGCCATCACCTTAGAATTTCTATTAGAGCAGTATAGTGTGCTATGTCATGTCGTATTACATTGTGCTACATTACACCGTGTGCTATTGTTTTATCGTCAGTCAGTTGTATCTGGTGCTTCGTGACCCCATTTGAGGTTTTCTTGGCAAAAATACCAGAGTGGTTTGCTGTTTCCTTCTCCAGCTCATTTTACAGATGGGGAAACTCAGGCAAAGTTAAATGACTTTCCTATATAGCTAGGAAGGACCTGAAACTGGATTTGAACTCAGATCCTCCTGATTTCAGTGCCAGCATTCTATCTTCATCATCTAGCTGTTCCACATTGTTAGATCATATTATATAACTACGTTATATTATATCACATATCATATTTTATTGTATCATGTATCATATTAGTCATATCATAAAGTCATATTATATTATAGTGTCCCCATTGGCCCTGAGGGTTTCTAGACACCCTGAAAAGACCACATTCTAGAGTCTAGGAGTCTCCTAGACCAGTGATGGGCAAACTACAGCCCGTGGGCCAGATGCAACCCCCTGAAGTGTTCTATCCAGTTGTATGACATTATTCCTAATCTGAGGAATACAACGAGTAGGATACAATACAATGAAACTTCAAAAGAGTTGCCTTAGAAATAGACTGATGGATGAGCATTTCCTTTCCTTTGGCCCCCTCTTTAAAAAGTTTGCCCATCACTGTCCTAGACAGCTCAGAGAACCAGGGGGAATTTGGGCTTCCCACTGGCTAGGGCCTTTCCCACTTGCTTCAAATCAAGATGATTTGACCAGTTCTAAGAGGAAAGGAACTATTGTTTCTGGACTCTTCTACCTCTGATCCTTCCTGAATCCTTCCTACATAAGTAATAAGAAGAGAACTCCCTTTTTTCCTCCTTCCTCCTCCTCCTCCTCCTCTTCCTCCTCCTCCTCCTCTTCCTCTTCTCCTTCTTTTTAATAATGTTTACCTTTTGTCTTAGAATCAATACTAAGTATCAGTTCTAAAACAAAAGAGAGACAAGGACCAGGCAATTGGGGTTAAGGGACTTGCCCAGGATCACATAGCTAGAACCCAGTTTGGAACCCAGGTCAGTTTGGAACCCAGGACCTCCGATCTCCAGACTTGTCTCTCTATCTGCTGAGCCTTCTGGCTGCTCCCTTTCTGTTGCTTCTTAAGCTGTCAACTTTGAGTGACTCATTGCAGACCTTCACATTCACAAAGATGCCGTCTTCATGAGTGGTTAAGAGCACTGATCTGGAGTCATGAAGATCTGAAGTCCAGCCTCAGACACTTCCTAGCTGTATGACTGTGGGCAAGTCACTTAACCTCTGATTTCTTGACAAAAAGGCTCCATCGGGGAAGAAAATAGCAAACCCTTCCAGTATCTTTGCCAAGAAAATCACACCTGAACCACTGAACAACAACTATCTCCAAACTGGTACTACTGTAGTGGGAGAAGCATCCCTGGGAGTGGTTCTTGGATGCAGACCCAGACGATAAGATGACTCCCTCTCCTCTGAGCCTCAGGCCATTGGAAGGGACAGCTCTGAGAGACAATGGCCCCTCTTTAGAGCTAAAGCCATCTCGTCAACCAGCTGCAGAGAAAAGTCTTGCCAGTGGCCAGCCAAGAACTTGGCTCCAAGCTCCCACGGGCCAACATGGATCCCAACCCAATTGTGAAGACACTGAAGCATGTCAGGGGCCATCATCCCCTTCTCTCTCCTCTACAGCATCTCATCCCTTCTTTGGGTACCTTGTGTATGTCTGTCAAGGCAGATTTTTAGAGAAGGATCTATTTCTTCTCTCAAGTTGTCCCTCTTCTGTGTATATTTTTGCATTCAAGTATCTCACAGAAAGAGAGACTTTGTCCTCTGCAAAAGAGGTTTCACGTATCATTCAGCAGATTGTTTTATGTCAAGGGGGAAGGGTCCCCTTCAAAAATCCATTCTACCAATATAGATTCAACTAGATTATCAATAGACCTTAAGTCCTTACTGTAGTTGAGACACTATGCGAGGCTTTGTGGTTATAAATACAAAATCGAGTGAAGGGGTAGCTAGGTTGTTCAGTGGGTAAAGAGTCGGACCTAGAGACAGGAGATCCTGGGTTCAAATCTGCCTGTATGGGCAAGTCATTTAACTCCAATTGCCTAGCCCTTAACCACTCTTCTGCCTTGGAACCAATACATAGTATCAATTCTAAGACAGAAGGTAAGGGGTTAAAAAATAGTGAGCAAATTCCTGCCCTCAGAGAGTTTGTATTCTGCCAGCTTTAGTCAGAACAAACCTCAGAAATGATGTTTTATCATGTCATATTATATATATTTTTGTTTTTATTTATTTTTATTTTTGATAATATTCCCCCCTCCCAATAACATGGAAAACCAATTTTAACATTTATTTTCCCCCATTTTGAGTTCTGAATTCTCTTTCTCTCTCCCCCCACCCTCCTGAGATAGTAAAAAATCTGACATATATTTTATACATAGTGTGTTATATTACCTTAGTTGTGAATGGACTTCAATTTATATCATATTTATTTTTCCATCCACAAGTCCTAGCCTTCCCATAGAATGTAAGCTCCTTCAAAGCAGGGAAATTTTTTCTTTCTTCTTTATATTTCTGAAGACTTGTACTTTTATTTTTAATGGATGACATCTTGCTGATTTCTTTGATATAGCAGGGGTGGCAAACCTTTTAGAGACCAAGTGCCCAAATTGTCCCTCATGCCACATGTGAGCCCCTGCCTTATCCCAGACAGGGGTGAGAGGAAGCTCTCCTATTGGGCTGCTGGGCTGAGGGGCAAGCGATGTCCTCAGGTGTGTGTGGAGAGGGGGAAAGGAGCAGCCCTCTCTGGCACACTCCGGCACATATGCCATAGATTCACCTACACAGGTACAGGGAATCTCAGGAAGGAAGCTCTTTTTGCCAATGCTGATTGACACTGGCTCTAACTTACAGTCTTAAGCAGTCAGCTGGAGGATCTAGCCCAGGGGTTCCCAAACTTTTTTGGCCTACCGCCCCCTTTCCAGAAAAAAATATTACTTAGCCCCCTGGAAATTAAATTATTTAAAATCTTAATAGCAATTATTAGGAAAGATAAATACACCTGTGGTCATCACCGCCTCCATGGATCACTGCAGCACCCACCAGGGGGCGGTAGCACCCACTTTGGAAATCACTGATCTAGAGGTTTAGTGACTTGTGAAGGGTCACACAACCAGTATATGTCAGAGGTGGGATTTGAACAGGTGTTTAAGCCAGCTTTCTATTCATGACACCCCTCTGACTCTCACCTCGGACATATATAAAGAGCTTAATTGAATTAAATTAAGTGTAATTTTGGGAACTGGGCTTCATAGGAACATAAATTTAACCTTAAAAGGACCTTAGGGATCATTGCCTCCTACCCTTTTATTTTACAAATGAGGAAACTGAGGCCCAAAGAGATTTAATGACTTGCCCAGAGTCATATTGCTCGTAAGTGTATAAGGTGAGATTTTAAACACAGGTCTACACAATTCTCAATCTGACATATTCCCTCATGCTTCCTCAATGACTTCTTTTGTCAAATAAAAGTCATTAGAATAGAATTCCTTCCTGTGCCAAGTTCTATGACTGCTTTTTCCTTTATAAAATGAAGAGACTGTAGACTAAGTGTTCTCTGAGACTAAATGTTCTTTCTTGTCTAGATTCTATGATCTAATGTCTCTCTGATCTACTGTCAAAGTTTTAGCATTTAAAGGCATAAGCTTCCAACTCTAGGATTCTGTGGACTTTTCTCTGGCTCCAGTATCTCTAGAAAATTCCTTCAGCCAAGGTCCCGGATAAAGGAGGAGTCAGTATAATGTGTCAAGTACAATAGATTAAGCCTACCAAGAAGGGGCAACTAGGTGGATAGAGTGCTAGATCTGAAGTCAGAAGGATTTGAGTTTAAATATGGCCTCAGACACTTACTAGCTGTGTGACCCTAGGCAAGTCACTTCACCCTGCTTGTCTCAGTTTCTTCATCTGTAAAATGAGCTGGAAAAGAAAATGGCCAACTATCTGCTTAACGAGTTACTTCACTCTGTTTGCCTCAGTTTCCTCATCTATAAAACGGGCTGGAGAAGGAAATGGCAAAGTATCTGTGTGGCACTAAACAAGTCACTCAACCTTGTTTACCTCAGTTTCCTCATCTGTAAAATGAGCTGGAGAAAGAAATGGCAAACCACTGTGGTATCTCCGCTAAGAAAACCCCAAAGGGGTCATGAAGTACTGGACATGATTAAATAGCAATAACAACAACTTCAACAAGGGAAGGCTGAGCTACAGTTTCTTTGTGGCTGTGGAAGCTCTGAGCCAGCTCCCATGCCCATAGTGCTGTTTCCTTCCCAATGGTGGCCACAGGCTCCCTGCCCCTGGCTCAGAAGCTCTTACCTGGCTCACTTAGACCTTGGCCAACCTCTCCTTGGCTTCTTCCTACAGATACACCTCTTGCAAAAGAGCTGCAAAGCCATTCCTCAAGATGTTAGTCATTAGAAAGTTACAGCAAGGCAATTAGGAGAACAAAGCTTAATTGCCTATCAGAGATGCAAGCCTATTATTATAGCCTTGTACTTAACTAGAAGTGATGAAAAGACTTTCATGCTTTAGAAAGGGAGGGAGGGAGGAAGGGAAAGGGGGGAAGAGGAGACCTATAATTAGATCTGATGATCCTGGAGCCAGGATGAGAGGGACTCTGACCTGGGAGAAATGGGTTCGATTCTAAATTCTGCCATCAAATCCCTCTGTGACCTTGGCTAAGTCACTAACCTCTCTTAGTCTCAGATCTCTGAAGTGTGGTTTTGCAAACAAAGTGTTATTGTCATTATTATTGTCATTGCAGTTCTTGCTCTATGTAAAATAAAATTGGACTAAATGTGTTCAAAGACCCCCTACTACTCCCATATCTAATATTTTCTGAGTCTGTATCAGGCAGAGTGTTAGTGGGCAATAAGGTGGCACAGTGAGCAAAGTCCTGGGCTTGGAGTTAGGAAGACCTGAGTTCAAATGTGGTCTCAAATATGCACTAGCTCTGTGACCCTGGGCAAGTCACTTGACTTTGTTTGCTTCAGTTTTCTTATCTGTAAAATGATCTGGAGAAGGAAATGGACCCTGGGCAAGTTGCTTTGCCCTGTTTCCCTCAGTTTCCTCATCTGTAAAATGAACTGCAGAAGGAAATGGCAAACCCTGGGCAAGGTACTTCACCCTACTTGCCTCAGTTTCTTTATCTGTAAAAGGAGCTGGAGAAGAAAATGGCAAAACAACATAGTATCTTTGCCAAGAAAACCCTAGATGGGGTCAGAAAGAGTCAGACATGGCAGAAAGGATTGAATAGCAGCACCTATTTAATGGCCAGGTATGACAAGCTTCTTACTGAAGCCAGAACAAAACCATCCTCCCTATCCCCTCATTCCTATCTGAAAAAAAGGACAGAGTCAGGACCTGAACTCACCCTATTGTAGTGTGTGCTCTCGGGCAAATCACCAAATATTTGCTTGCCTCTGTTTTCTCATCTATACAACGGGGATCATCAGAACATCTACCCTGCAAGATGGCTGGGAGTATGAAACATGTGTAAAGCCCAAAGCCTGGCCAATAGCAGGTGCTCCAGAAATGATTATTCTCTTTCTGTATTTGGGGTTACCAGGTAGCCCTTTGACCAAACGTTTCCCCCCCTGCCTGTTACAGTGCCAGAAACCCTCCCTTCATCCCTCTGGGTCTTGGAGGCTCTGAGTGAGAACTTTCACAGTTCTGCTCAGAAAATTACCTTGAATCAGATAATGTACATAAAACACGCTACAAACCCCCAAAATGCCACCATTAGTATAAAATCTGCATCCCTCTTGGAGGGTGAATCTCTGAAGTAAGTCCATATGATACAGAGGAAAGAGTGTGAAGGCACAGGACCTGGGTTCAAATTCTGACTCTTACTGTATATTAATCATCTAATTTCTCTGGACCTCAGTTTCCTCTTTAGTTAAATGGGAAGGAGACTACTGGGGAGGATGGCCAGGCAAGGTGAATCTGGTCTTGGTGACCCTTCCGGATCTATCAGCTCACCCCTTATTGGTTTAATATGGATTAATGATTAATTAATTAACGACATCTCAACCCCCTCTCCCCCTGGCCCCCCCATTCATTTCTGAAGGGGAGAGGGTATTGGAGACCTTGCAGGGAGATCCAGGACGTCCTATTCTCAGTGTGACAGTGACACCTGGTGGCCGACATTGGCCCCAGCTTGCTGTCTCTTAAGAAATTTCCAACCTTAGGAACTAGCTCAGCCTTCCCCAGGCTCTCCTACCCAGCTGCCCCTTGGTTTTCACAGCTGATAGAACAGAGGATTTGGGACTTGGGAGGTTCCTTTCTCCAAAGTCCTCTTCTAGGAAACAGATTAGCACTAAACCTGGTACATACACTGAGGTCTGGGTTCCAATTTCGCCTCTGAAGTCACCTAAATTCTGACTTGGTCTGTCCTTGGTCAAGTCACCTAAATTGCCAGGACCTCAGATGCCTCATCTTTAAAACGAAGGAGCAACTCCCAGCTCTAGAACTCTGATCTTCTGAACCCCAGTGAGCTGGAGTCTGAGAAGGTTGTCCTCCCCACTTCTGGGATGCCCATCTCCCCTGCGCCATCATCCACTCTCCTCTGCATGCTGGGTTCTTGTGTCTCTTCCATCCCTCCAGGGTCTTGCTTCCAGATAACTGCCAGCCTGATATATAGAGTCATGGATCAGAGAGTTAGAGCTTGGAGGACCCGGTAGGAGAGGCATTTAGGCTTGCCTACCCTACTCCCTCCCAAAGAAGCTAGTGGACGTATTCAAGGTAACAGAAGTAGAAAAGAGCAGAGGAGGGGTCTTTGGACCCTACTCTTTGTTCTGGCACATAACAATGGATTTTCTACACAGAAAAATAGAAATTGCTTTCTCCTGTTAGAATGTAGGATAGAATATCCAATAGAACCCCATTTTACAAGTGGGAAAATTGAGGTCTGGGGAAATTTAGGGATTTGCCCAAGCTCACACAGAGGAAAATGTAACAGAGGTCCTCTGTCTCCAAATCCAGTCCTGTTCCCAATGTGCTGTTTCTCCATATCAAGGAAGCATTTTTATTTTCCTAAGGAATTCTAGGAAGCCAAAACATATTTAAGAGACAAAGGGAGGAGGCAGTTAGGTGGCTCAGTGTGGATGGAGAGCCAGGCCTGGAGTTGGAGGACTTGAATTCAGCTCTGGCTTCAGATACTTTACAGCTGTGTGACCCTGGGCAAGTCACTTAACCCCATTGCCTAGCCCTTACTGCTCCTCTGCCTTTGGAACCAATACTTAGTATCAATTCTAAGATAGAAAATAAGATTTTTTTTAAGTCAAAAGAATAAATTGCTAATGCTGGAATTTCAGGCAGCAACATAAGCAACTTGAGAAGACTTTTGGAGGGAGTTTATAAATATACAAATATATATACACACATACATATATATATATATAATGTATGTATAATTTATTTAATTATAGGCCCTGTTGGGTAGGTGGGCGGCTCTAATCCAGCCTTCTTCCCCATAAAAGTCAGTGAAGAAAGTTGATAGCAACAGTAAGAGGCATTTAAAGAGAGTGTCCCCTGTAAATTGCCCAGACATTTGCAAAGCACTATATTATCTTGTTTCTTCCTTATAACAACCGGACATACTGTTAATCCCATTTTACAGATCTGGAAAATATAGCCAGAGGGCTTAAAGCCCTTGGCCACAGGGCTGGTGCCAGAGCCAAGACCTTCTGGGTACCGTGTCTAGCATTTTCTCTGCTTCAAGTGGAGGAATGACAATGACCTGGGGATGGCAGATGGGATGTCTGGACTAGACCTTTGGCCCTTGGACTTCCTAGTCTGTTAGCAGATCCTAGTCTGAGTGCCCCAAGGGAGACACCCTGAGCTGGACCCGTAGGTAGGACCTTGGGGAATCTCAGAAGCTCACAAAGGCCTGAGGAAGAGGAGGAGGTAGCAGCCAGTGTCAGGGCCCCATGGCGACTGGCTTATTAAGAGAATGGGGTGGGGGGGGGCAGCTGGGTGGCTCAGTGGATTGAGATCCAGGCTTAGAGACCGGAGGTTCTAGGTTCAAATCTGTCCTCAGATACTTCCTAGCTCTGAAAAAATTATTTAAACCCCATTGCCTGGCCCTTCCTGTTCTTCTGCCTTGGAACCAATACGCAGTATTGACTCCAAGATGGAAGATGAGGAAAGAGAGGAAAGAAGAGAGGGAGGGGGAGAGGGAGAGATAGAGACAAAGAGAGACAGAGACAGAGAGGAAAGGGAGAGGGAGAGAGAGAAGAGGAGGAGAGAGAGGGGGAGGGAGAGAGAGGAGGGGAGAAGACAGGGAGAGAGGG
>NC_058130.1:56599738-56623635 GCF_016433145.1 Gracilinanus agilis
GGAGAGAGAGAGGGAGGGAGAGAGAGAAGGAGGAGAGAAGACAGGGAGAGAGGGAGGGATAGGGAGAAATGAGAGAGAGAGAGAGAGAGAGAGAGAGAGAGAGAGAGAGAGGAAGGGAGGTGGGGACAGGGAGAGAGGGAGGGATAGGGAGAAAGGGAGAGAGAGGGAGAGAGGGAGTGTAGGTGTTGTCTCTTCTCTCTGAAAGCCAACAGCCAAAGCATGGGGCTTGGAAGGAGCCTGAGTGCCTGAGAACATGGCAGACCTCCTTTCTGAGAGCTGAACCTGCAGCCTTCAGACCACATTTTTTCGCCGTGCCTCATTCCCTGTAGGGTCCTGAGCCTGGGGGGGAGACAGCCAATCAGGAGGGAATGGCATCAGTGTCCGGCCAGGAGCCGGCCTCTTTCCTGGGGCCAGACCCTGGGACCCTTTCCCAATTTCCTGTCTCAAATACTGCTGAGCAAGCACAGGGCCCTTCCTCTATGGAGGGGGAGCGGGTGGGGGTGGGGAGGGGAGGGGGCATCTGGACTTAGACCAACACACTCTCAGCAGTTGACTCACTCAGTGTCTTTCCTTCCTCCGCCAGTGAGGCTGGGCCCTGCGTCCTGCCAGGACCTCAGATAGGATCGAGACAACAATTGAGCGGCTCCCCCTCTGCCTGGCCTCGTTTGCTGATAACTAGAGGCCAAGGAGAAGGGCCTCTCTTTTCTGTAGCCCCCACGTCCCCACCCTGCCCCTCGCTCCCTCGCCTCCCTCGTGGGCTGCTGGAAACTTTTCTCCCAAAGCTCTTTGGCTGGAAGCTGGGACCCCTTCAGGGCCCACTGAAAAGCTCTGAATTTCTTTTAACGGCCTCAGTGGCTCATCAGAGAATCCCAAGTGATGGGAGGCAGGAAGGCCGGCCCTGCCCGGTGGGGTAACCGGGGGAGTCGGAGGGCCCAGATTCTCATTCCGGCCCTGATCCTGGCCGGAGGCAGGACCAAGGTCACACATCCCTTCCAAGTCAGCTTCCCTCTCAGTCCTCTCCTACAAAGTGAAGAAGCCGGACTAGATGGTCTCAAAGTCGGTCTACTAGCATTAAGTGCCCGCTTTTGCCAGGCTCTTTGCCAAGGGCTGGATCTACAAACAGAGGCAAAAAAAACAGCCGCCTGCCCTTTTCAGCTCTAAACTTTCATGTTTTGTGACCAGATTATTTAGTCCAAGTCCTCCTACTTCACAGAGGGGGAAACTGAGGCCCGAGGAGATAAAACAATCTGCCCGAATTCGTGGGTGAGAATGGCCGCTCCCTGTCTGTCAGTCCCCTGCTCTGGGCACTGTGGCATGAGGAAGCTGGAAGACCCTGAAGGCCACTCCTTGGCCATCTAGCCCGGGTGCTGGGAAGCAAGTTCTCCCTGATTTACGGGATTGGGGAAGCTCGGGGTCCCAGAGACCTGCTGAGCCCGGGCCGTTTCCTTCTCGTAACTCGGGGCCACCTCTTCTTTGTGGGGGGCCCCTTTCCTTGGGTCCTCTGATCCCTCTGACTCGGTTCTCCCCATTCTGAAGGAAATAGGACCGGGTCATCCCAGCCTGCAGCCTCTCCTCGCTTTGGGCGGCCCCTCAAGTCTCTCTGGTCATCGTTTTGGAGCGCTGTGAAGGCAGGCAGGGACGCTCCCACACTTTGTCCCTGTGGGGCCTCGCGATGACCCTCTGGACATCGGAACCCCCTGCCAAGTTTGGCATCCTACCAGATGGCTCCAGGCCCAGCAGCCAAAAATACCTCCTCCATTTCCTTTCGAAGGGTCTGCCCTTTCACTAGTAGAAAGTCATTCTTTGGAAGCTGAGGCATTGGGGGAGGAGAAGATGGGGCTTCTCCAAAAGGCTAACGATGCGAGAAAAGGAAACACCTTGAGCCATTTGGGGCTCAGCCTTCGGCAAGGGAGAACAAGGCCCGGAGGAATGGGATGCAGGCTGCTAGAGGGGGCTGGGGAGGGAGGCTCCCAGAGAGGCCGCCGAGGCTTTGCCCTTCCCTGATGCTGTTAGAACTGCTCAGAGGAACCTGTGGGTGTCTGACGGCCGCCCCGAAGCTGCCAGCCTAATTGTTCTCTGCGGCTCCCCACGCCAGGAAGGCTGGGCCAGAGGGCAGACTGCCCCTGCCCTGGAAGCCACAGCCGGCCTCGCTGCTCCATGGGCCGACCTGCCTGGTCCAGGTCCTGAGATGCCAAATTCCATTTCCCACCTGTTTCCTCAGGCCTTGGCTTAGAACTGGAGCCCCGACCGGGCCCCCTCTGCGTGGGCTCCAGCCTTCCTTGGGCCTTCCTGCCTGACTCAGGCCTTCCCCCTGCAGCCAGACCATGTTCCCCGAGTGTGGACTCTAACCCGCTTAGCCCGGCTCCAGACGGTGCCCACATCTCCCGGATTTTCTGGTACTCAGAACCGGGCATCGACTTTGCCCTCGAGGCATCAGATGATCCCACGGCTACTAGGAAGGGAATCCTTCCTCCTCAGTGGAAAGAGCGCTGGTTTGGCAGTCAGAGGACCTGAGTTCAAATCCTATCCCAAGACCTTGGGGAAATGATTCACCTTCTTTGGGCTTCAGTTTCCTCATCTGTAAGATGTGGGGAGTCAGACTAGATGTGTCGGAGGCCCTTTTTAGGTCTGAGTCTGAGCCCCCACGATCTCCAGCCCTTACAGCGCCTGGTTCTTCCCAGTCTGTCCCATCGCGGCCCTCTCTGCCCCTGGCACTAATGCCCCACCTTTGGTCCTGGATCCGAGCACGAGGAACAGAGCCAGGGAGGAAACGTCCACCTCCCACTCTCCGAGCCACTCTTGGACTGTTTGTTGTCTCCAAGAGGGATGCTGGGAGGAAGATGCGCGCCCCAAGAATTCCCGTTCTCAGGCGCCCCCGAGCCTCGCTATTGGTGACCAAAGATAGATCCCGAGGAAGCCAAACCCCAGAGGGAAGGAGCCCTGAGCAGCCCCAAGGCCAAAGGAGCCGGAATGTCTCGGCCTGGCAGTGAGCAGCCCCTTGAGGAATGCTCCCTCCCTCTCTGCCCCCCCAGAAACCTCCAGGACGCGGTCCTGATGGAGCCCAGGGGAGCCCGGCAGCTCCCTCGCGCCGGCCATTCCCAGGCTCTGGCTCCTGGGCTGGCCTGAAGTTCCCTGTTTGGGGATTAGAAAGGAGATGATGATCTCAGCCCTTACTCAGGGCCTCCTCTCCCCCAACCCCTCACCTCCAAGCCTGGCCTCGGGGTCGGAGGCGAAGATGGAGCAGAGCAGCACCGGGGTCATAGGAAGAGCTCTGGCCTCTGGGATGAAAAGATCATCAAGGGAGACTGGGAGGAAACTCGGGGGCCATGGAGTGCATCTCCCTTGGATTATAGACAAGGGAACAGAGGCTCAGAGAGGTCTAAGCTCATGTAGGGAGGAAACTCAGAGGCGGGATTCGAATCCAGGTCTTTCAAGCGCCAAGAGGACCTGTACTTCAGTCTTGTCTCTGCTGCTTACTAGCTATACCAGTCTCTTACAGCTCAACATTCTGGGGCAGAGAGGCAACATAGCCGATAGAGCACCAGGTCTGCAGTTGGGAAGACCTGAGTTCAAATCTCGCCTCAGACACTTCCCAGCTGTGTGACCCTGGACAAGCCACTCAACCCTCATTGCCTAGCCCTTACCACTCTTCTGCCTTCGAACCAATATATAGTGTTGATCCTATGACAGAAGGTCAGAATTTTAAAAAATAAAACAACTCTAACATTCTGGGAGTCTCTGATGGGAAAGAACCAAGGTTGGCCTGACATACAGGTGGAAGAAACGATAACCTACCCAGTGGGATTTTAGGCTGCTGGAATAAGACCTCCTCAACCATTAAAGGCAGCGAGATAGCCCAGTGGTTAGAACACTGGATTTGAAATTAGGGAGACTTGAATTCAAATCCAGCCTTAGATGTTCCCTAGCTATGTCTCCCTGAGCAAGTCACTGAACTAGGAAATGGGGATCATAATAGCACTTACTTATGAGCATCAAGTGTTTGCAAAGCTGATAATCCATGTGTAACCCAGATCAAATTGCTTACCCTCTCCAAAAAGGGGGAGGGAAGGGAAGAAGAGACAATTTGTGTGAAAATTTGCTATTACATATAATTGGAAAAATAAAATATCTTTACCAAAAAAAAAAAAAAAAAGCACCTAGTACAATACCTGCCATGTTTTTGTTTTTGTTTGTAAACTTTACCTTTCATCTTGGAATCAATAGTTCTAAGGTAGAAGAGTGGGGTTAAGTGATTTGCCCAGGGTCACAGGACTAGGAAGAATCTGAGGCCAGATTTGAACCCAGGTCTTCTGGACTCCGTGCCTGGCTCTTTAGCCCTTCCAGAGCTGACTTTAATTCTCTCTCATTTTCAAGATGAAGAAACTGAGGGGCCGAAGGGAAATCACTTATCTGAGGCAGCCTAGGTAGTTAGCATCTGTGCAGAAACTGGAACTCGGGTTCCCTGACTGAGTCTGGAACACATTCTACAGTATTGGATCATACAATCTCATCTTCATCACAGATTCATACTTTAGTGCATGAAGGGACATTCTTAGACACTTCTAGATGAAAGGGAAATAGCATGAGGCTGGTCTTGACATCGAGCCCCTCTGACCTTTGGTTTCCTTGTAAAATAATCAGGTTGATCTCTATGACCCAGTTCTAATTCTTATGAGCCCAGAATTGTTAGAATGATCATCCTCATACCAAGCCTCAATCTATCCATTCCAAATGAATGAATGAAAGAAAAAAGTATTGATTAAGTGTTTACTATGTACAAAGCACTGTGTGCTAAGCAATGGAAAAGTAAGCTAGTCTCTGCTCTCAAGAAGCTGGTATTCTAGTGGGGGGAGTCATGGAAATATCCCACTGCAAGCCAGATGGCCAAGTCCCATGGTCTTTAGAGTGCTGCAAGAAAGCATATGGTCCTATCTCTTCTTCAGTGTCTCTTCTATTGATAAAATCATAGCCCTTCTTCATGCTGAACCACTGACAGTGCCTCCTACCTTCAAGGCACTGTGCCCAGTGCTGAGCATGCAGAAATGATCCTTGCTAACAAGGCATGTTTGTCTTTCCTTGCATCCACAGCACTGAGTCCAATGCCTGGCAAATAGGAAGCCCTTAATAAATACTTCTTCTTTTTTGAACCCTTAGAATCAATATTAAGTGTTGGTTCCAAGGCAGAAGAGTGGTAAGGGCTGAGCAATGGGGGTTCCATGACTTGCCCAGCATCACACAGCTAGGAAGTATCTGAGGCCAGATTTGAACCCAGGATCTCTCAGCTCCAGACATAGTGGCCCCAGAAAATCTTGGTTTTGTTATATGTATTATGTACAGCATAAATACAAAATTAATAAATACAAACATGTATAATGTAGTTAAATATTGGGCAGCTAAGTGGCATAGTGTTAGAATACTGGTTCTGGAGTTAGGAAGACTCATCTTTATGAGTTCCAATCCTGCCTCAGACACTTAAAAGCTATGTGACCCTGGGCAAGTCACTTTACCCTGTTTACCTCAGTTTCCTCATCTGTTTCCTCATCAGGTGGAGAAAAATATGGTAAACCACTCCAGTATCTTTGCCTAGAAAACCCCATATTGGGACATGGAGAGTCAGACATGACTGAAATGGCAGAACAATAAGTTAAATAAAAGTTAGTCTTGCTCTCTTGTTTTATGGTTCCCACGTTCCCCACCCCATTGAGAATGTGTACTCTCTGGAGGAGAAAAATACCTAAAGATATCATCAGACAACATTTAGCTAAATATCGGATGGTAGGCAGTTGAAAGCATGAGTCCAAGATGGACATCTCAGGGAGATGGGCATCTAGGGGAGAGCATGCTAAGAAGACATAAAGTGTATGAAAAGGAAAAGCAGGTGGGAGACAGAGACAAACCCAGGCTCTCCCATTTGGCAGAAGGCCAGTCCTGGCAAGGGCTCATGACCCCCTGAAAGGATCAGTGTGCCCAAGCAAGGACTTGACCTTTACTGAACCCAGCCTCCCTCTTGGGGCTGTGGGAAGACTAAGCATGTAGTTCCCACATCTCCTCTTGATTTCTGGGAAATACCAAAAGCCACCTGAAAGAGGCCACAGTTGACCACTGCCTTTGGAATTTAGAGTCTAAAGCCTTTGAATTTAAATGCCTTGGGTCTGCATAGCAGACCATCTGTCCTCACAGACTAGGGAGTCCTTTATTTAATTTGACTTCAGCCTAGCTGAAAGAGCAAGTCAGATATCCTTAAGACCCAGGTGGGGCTCTACACCCTGTTCTATAACTGCCTTCTGTCCTGCCAGCACCCACTCTGTGTGACCTTGGACAAATCACTCCATTTCTCTGAAGCCCCATTTAAGCCTTGACCATGCCTGAAGTTTGTCTGAAAGAGAAGCTAGAGCCAGAGGCAATTCCAGCTTTCACTATCTCAAATAGTCTTTAGCCTCCCCTGGTTTATCTTTCAAAATACCCTGCAGGCCTCCTATTCCAGCCCAAACAACCTAGAAAGTCTTGGAGTTGAGTGAAATGAATGAAAAACAATTTATTAAGCATTCACCATGTGCTAAGAATATTGCTAAAATCTGGAGATGCAAATGCAAAAGTGATCAGCTAATCCTTGTCCTCGAGGGATTGGATTAGCTGGATTAAAAAAAAATTCCTCACATTCTGCTTCAGAATCAATATTAATTCCAAGACTGAAGAGTGGTAAAGGGTAGGCATCTAAGTTTCAGTGATTTGCCTATGGTCACAAAGCTAGGGAAGTATCTGAGGTCAAATTTGAACCCAGGACTCCTCATCTCCAGACCTGGTTCTCAATTCACTGAGCCACCTAGCTGACCTG
This sequence comes from Gracilinanus agilis, assembly GCF_016433145.1. Classification (NCBI taxonomy): domain Eukaryota; kingdom Metazoa; phylum Chordata; class Mammalia; order Didelphimorphia; family Didelphidae; genus Gracilinanus; species Gracilinanus agilis. Next base: position 56,606,574 of record NC_058130.1, read on the forward strand.
AGCTGTGTGATTTCTAAAGTTACTTTATCTATAAGCTCTGGCTTTGATTCCATAATTTATTCTTGTCTTGCCTTTGTCTTTGGAGATCCAGAGGCGTCAACCTTTGTGCTAGAAGCAAATAACTCAGTGAGCATGGAGCCAGTCTCTAAGTTGTGTAGACTTCACCAGAAAGAAAAAAAAAAAGATCCTTAGGGCCCTTCACATCAGTTGGTCACCCAATCAGTCACCAGACTGATTCGTTAATCATGAAATGCTAGGTGTAAAAGAATGAGGTTCAATCTGGCAAATGTAATGAACATTGATTAAGCTCCTACTATGTGCCAGGCACTGTGCATGGCATTGGAGATACAGGGCCAGGTTTCAGAACTGGCTTTGCTGAAGAGATGCCATCACAGCAGAAAGACCAGGATTCTAAGAGGTCATAGACTGGGGACAGCATGGGAATTAGTTTCAGCACCTCTTGACCCTGTCCAAGGTGGCTGGATGCCTTAGGGGTCTGTGAAATCCTAAACTGACCTCCTTAGGCAGGCAGGCAGGCAGACACTTAATGTCTTCTCCAACATTATGTGTCTAGATTTTGTCATCAAATTGGGTTTGCTCTTTGGGGGGATTCTGGGAAATGATGTTGCCTTTAGAGGTGCCATCAACTGATGCATCTCTTCTTTGAGGGATGGAAATCTAATTCTGGTATAAGACAAGTAGTAAAGTCAAATTAAATGCTCAGAAATGCTTTGATAGTTAACACAAGTTCTCTCTCCCCTCTGCTTCCAACTCAACCCTCCCAGGGAGCCAGTATCCCAAGAAACAGCGAGACTCATCTTCTCTAGTCACTCACTTTCTGTGTCTTTCATCATGTACTCATTTAATAAATCTTTGGAAGACACAGAGTGGAACACTGGATTTAGAGGCAGAGGGGCTGAGTTCAAATCCTAGCTCTGGCTTCTGTCACTTACTGGCAAATCAATGACCTTTAACAAATTCTTTCTTTTTAACTTCATTTCCTCTTCTTCAAAATGAAAGGGTTGGATTAAATGACCCCAAAGGGACTTTTTACCTCCAGAGCTTTTGCTCCTGTGATCCTTCTATGTGGCTCAGTCCTCTAGTAGGCTTTGGTGAGAGAAGCCGGGTATAGAAGATGAAGGACTCAAATCAACAATCATTTATTGTGCACCTACCATGAGCCAGACACTGTGCTAAGTGCTAGAGTTGCAAGGAAAAGCAAAAAAGCAAACAAAAACCCAGTCGGTACTCTCAAATAGTTCACAGTCTAATGAAGAAACAACATGCAAATAGCTATATACAAAGAAGACAGGACCAGGGGGCAGCTAGGTGTCTCAGTGGATTAAGAAACACAGATGGGATGTCCTGGGTTCAAATCTAGCCTCAAACACTTCTTAGCTGTGTGACCCTGGGCACTTAACACCCATTACCTAACCCTTAGCACTCTTCTGCCTTGGAACCAATACACAGTATTGAGTCTAAGACAGAAGAAAAGGGTTTAAAAAAAAAAAAAAAGAAGATATGATCTGTATGGACTCTCAGAGAGCTTATAATCTAATTTGGGGAGACAAAACTGAGTAAAGGAGCTAATCAGAAAAAACATCAGATCTTAATGCAACATGGGAAATCATAGAATCTAAGAGGCAAGAGAAACTTTAGGGGTGATCTAATCTGGCTTCCCTCCAAATTCAGGAATCCCTTTAGCAATTGATGATGGATCATTAGGCCATCTCCCAAAGCAGACCATTCCATTCTCAAATAGCATTACTTAGAAAATTCTTATTTATGTTGATCTTAAATCCATTTGGGACATGCATGTGTGTGTGTGTGTGTGTATAATATATAGATGACATCTATATATTAAGAGGAGGCATGAAGAAAAATCATTATGGATTTGAGCTCACTGGAAGGGAAGGCTTCCTGAGCATTGGGGAAGTTGAACAAGACCTTAGGAAAGATAATTTGCATCAGGAGAAAAGAGAAGAAAGGGAACTCTACTTAGAGAACTTTAGAATACTTAAGACAAAGGGGACCTTAGAACAGAGAACAGAGAATGTTGGCGCTAGGGACAACCTAAGCAATTGCCTAGTCCAACTTCCTCATTTCATAGATGAAACCAAACAAGAAGGACCAGAATGAGTAGAAAAGAAGAGAGAAAAATCAGAGTTCCATGCTTCCTCAAGAATAGTGAAGAATCTCTCCGTAGAGATGGTGTGTTGGAGAGCAGTAAGATATGGGGCCATAGTTAGGTTGTATAGAGTGATGAAATCGTGCCATTGTTACTGTCATCCAATCATTTTTCAGTCACATCTGATTTTTTATGACCCCATTTAGGCTTTTCTTGGCAAAGATACTGTGGTGGTTTACCATTTCCTTCTCCAGATCATTTTACAGATGAGGAAATTGAGGCAAACTGGGTTAGGTGACTTGCTCAGGGTCATACAACTAGCAAGTATCGGAGGCCAGATTTGAACCCATGAAGATGAGTCTCCCTGACCCCAGGAACAGTGCAGACACTGTGCCACTTAGCTAGTCAAAGTAATTTGAATTTGATCCAAAAAGCATTAGATAAGATGAAATGATAAAAGACTACCATAGTAGTCTTTTAAGACATAACAAATAAGGTGTTTAAGGAAGAATTTTCTGTTGGGCTGGTTTAGAGGGGGGAAACCTGGAGGCAAGAAGACCAGCTAGACAGTCGTCCACATTTACCCAAGTGTGAGGCAATAACGGCTTAGACTCAAAGAGGAGAGAAGAGAAAATGAATGTAAGACTCACATGGGAGAACTGATTGGGCTTAGTGATGCCCTGGATTGAGAGAGGGGAATTGTCTTGGATTAGATGGCTGAGAGAAGAAATCAGTCGAGTTTTGTGTATGCACCCTCAGCATGATTATTAGAGTATAGGATTAGGGTGCTAGTGTAGTATAATATGGGGGGGTGTAGATATATAGATATAGATGTGTCTGTGTGTGTGTTATGGTATGTTTAGTGTTAGAATACTATAAGAGAGACCTTGTGGTTTCTTACAGTGCCATAGTATCAGAGATTTGGAAATTAGAGATCAAAAGGACCCTAGAGGTCATCTAATTCAACCCCCTCATTTTACAGATGAGGAAACCAAAGCCCACTTAAGTTAAGTGGCTCACCCAAAGTCATACAGGGCTTATGTGACAGAACTGAATTTGAACCCAAATCCTTTGACTTCAAATCCATCATGTTTTTTACTATTCCAAACTATCTCAATCAATCCGCAAGAGATACCGTTAGCTTTATATTGTGCCAAACCCTGGAGTTAGAAAGACACCCCCCCCCCCAATAGTCCCTGCCCTCAAAGAGTTTACATTCTAAGAAGACAGCACGTATCATTTTTGCCTTTATCCAAATGGATCAAGTTATACTCCCTTTTTCTGATTGACCTGTGTGGATATCCCTAAATGCCACTATTTCTTTTTAAGGCATCATTTCTTGAGAAAATGCCGGATGAGAGAGGAAAGGAAGAAGACACATTTTACTTCAGATTTATATAAAGACACATTATCTGTGTCTTTTATGGTTTGAATATTCATCTGTTACATATCCAGTGGGTTGTCTGTCTTCCTAAATCCTTCTTCACTTCCTTCCTCTCTTCCTTTCTTCCTCCCTCCTTTCCATCTATTCTTCCTCCTTTCCTCCCTCCCTCCCTTCCTTCCTTCCTCCCTCCCTCTTTCCTTTCCTTCCTCCCTTCCTTCCTTCCTTCCTTCCTCCCTTCCTTCCTTCCTTCCTTCCTCCCTTCCTCCTTCCCTCCCTTCCTTCCTATCCAAGATTAAAGGATAATAGAGGAGGGGGCAGCTGGGTAGCTCAGTAGATTGAGAGTCAGGCCTAGAGACGGGAGGTCCTAGGTTCAAATCCAGCCTCAGACACTTCCCAGCTGTGTGACCCTGGGCAAGTCACTTGACCCCCATTGCCCACCCTTACCACTCTTCCACCTAGGAGCCACTATACAGAAGTTAAGAGTTAAAAAAAAATAAAGTAATAGAGGACCTTTGCACCTGTGAAAGAATGATCACAGTCCCAGCTGGATCTTCAGGCACATGTTGCATAAAGCATAATTAGAAAATAATCCTATAAAGTCACTTGGCCTTGAGTATTTCTTTTAAATAAACCTGAGAGGGACCTAGACACAAAGAACTATTCCCTGTAATTTATTTTCCTTTTAGGTCCCTTTCTCAAGGAATCTTCAATCATTCCACAGGTCAGACTTGATCCCTAACCCGTTTTCCCTTTCCCTAGATGAGTCCAGAGCCAAGGGGAGCCAAGCCTATCTGTGAAACAATAGCTCTATCTGGGGTAACCCCTAGCTGGGAGCTCAGCCAGTCCTTGAGGTTTCACATAATAGTCCTCTTTTCCCTTCAGGAAGTGTCAGAAGGTTCTTGAGTTCCAAGGATTACAGACCTAGAACCAGAGGAGAGCCCAGAGGCCATCCAGTTGCAAAACTGAGGAAATATTCTTAAGAGAAGGAAAGAAATCAGATGGAGCTAAGAGGACTGATGTCCTCGGGATGTGTGAAAGTCTAAAGGTTACCAAGCTGGGAGAAAGAATGGTTGCACAATGGACCCTCAAACCCCATATCTCACCAACTGGCGATCTGTCACCATCCCAGGAGTCTTTTGAACATGGTGGTGGAGGGCAGACCAGAGAGAGAGCTTTGAGGTTCTCAGTGGCAAAGTTGGTGCTGATGGTGCTGATTTTTAATCTCTCCCATTTTTGTCTTCCAGAGTGGGACACTGAAGGATCCGGATTTGAGCAAGTCACCACCGCAGCGCCCCGCCCCTCAAGGTTGTTTACAGTATATTCTCGACTGTAATGGCATTGCAGTGGGGCCCAAACAAGTCCAGGCTTCTTAAGTGTTTGGTAGTTCATTCTTCTTTCAAAGCAGAAATTTCAAGCCAAAAAAATGAAAAAGGAAAGGAAAAAAAAATAAAAAAGGAAGGAGAAGGAAAGTGAAAAGGAAAAAAAAAAGCCACCCCCTCCCCCTGCCCCATCTCAGTGCTCTTTCTCTCTGCTGATTGAACTCGGGTTCTTCCTATGCAGCATCAGCTCCCGGGTCTGGGTGTTCACTTGTCCCTGTCCGTGCTTGTGATGCTTCTTTACGTTTCTCTGTATAACTTGTGCTCGCAGGGCTGTTTGTCAACAGTGTACAACAAAACAAAACATGGTGCCTCTCCCAAGTCCAGTATGATTGTATCCTCTGGATGGATAGATGAGATCTTTAAGAAGTATTCCAGATAATCGGGGGCCACACGAGTGGTGGGAGACTAGAGGAAGTGGGGAGCAGAGACCCAACTCAAAATCCCTAACCCATCTGGCCCCCCATCCCCTCCCTACTCACTCTGCCCCACGTTCTGACTTCAACCCTTTTGCTTACTTACCTCTGTGAGTGTGTGAGCTATTTAGTGAGGCCTGCTTCTCTCTTTCTTTCTGCATGACTAGTGTAGATAGAGGTTTCAGAGACTTTCAAGGTCTAATCGCGCTATCTCTGTCCACTGACTTCAAAGGCATTCCTCTTTTTTTCATTTGCAAACATTTGTCATGATTTGAGTTCCTGAGTTTTCTTTCTTCATTCCTTCCTTTCTTTCCTTCTTTCTTTATTCTTTCCTTCCTTTCCTTTCCTCCTTCCCTTCTTCTCTCCCTTCTTCTCTCCTTCCTTCCTTCTCTTTCTTTTTTCTTTCTTTTTTTAAGTGATAAAATGAAATATAAAGAAAACACTCTTTTCATAAATTGGCTCTATATCTCCTCTCTCTGCTTCATCTTTCCTCCATCTTTTATTTTCTTTTCCTCTTCTTTCTATCATTAACCTAATTATAGCTCCAAACTCAAAAACTGATGTGCAATATCCAAGCAAAATCGTGTTTCCTGTGTGCGGATCTCGGTTCCGCTAAGTCATTTTTCTTTGTTGTCATTGTTTCTGAATTGATGGTCTATGGGCTTCTGTAGAACTGGGACCAATACGTATTCCCACCCCACCCCTACACACACATACACCATCCCCTAGCTTTTTCTGTCTCTAGAGATGATCACTTCAGAGATACTGAACAAAAGAATTGCTGAAAACCTGGGAAGTCACCCAGCATACATTCATTCACTCAGTCTGCCTCTTAGGGCACTGCCAAATGAGACCAAATCTAAAGCAAGTCCACTTCTTTGGAGTGGCTACACTGCCTGAAAAAGGGCCCTTGGTTCGGCCCCCCTCCCATATTCCACCTCAGATCCCCAATCATACCCTTAGAAGTCCAGAGGACCAAGAGTTTTATCCTAGGGGAGACCTTCTCCTTTGGGAGACAGGATCTAATTATCCCCAAGTCCTTTTGCTCAGATATGAGCTTGTACATATTAAGACTTGTACCTTTGGGGGAAAACCAAAAGGGAAAAGCAACTTCAGTGGCCTTCTCTATAGACATAGCTACTGGTATTGCTTTCACCAATGAGTCTACTTCATCAAGAGGAGGAATCTCCCTGTAAGACCAACATGACAACAATCTAAGCCTTGTCTATAGTGTCCCCAACAACTTTCCATCCTCTGATGGGGTTGGGGACGAAGCACAATGGCATCAGAGCCCTTTCCAAACCTCCTCTGGGAGAGCAAACTTTGGTCCTCGGAGCCTTCATGCCAACCTCTTGATCTTGGGGTCCACGTTAACATTCCCCTCCCAGGACCACAGAAAGCCAGTGACCGACATTTTAGGGAACCCTCTTTTGGATTCCCCAATCTGCTGGATGAGTTGGTACCATTGGTTCTACAAGTTCTACAAGTAGTCAATAGGCATTTCGACAATAAGGGGCCCGTGCCCTGGTTCCTCATGGGAAAGCCATGGGAAATGGGTTGGGCATCACCGTGGTGGTATGTACGGATAGTGATCTGTCCCCCTTAGATGGCGACCATGGTGACCCTTTTTCGCACGTGTGTGTGTATACCTACACGCACACACGTACACACTCTTGGGGGGTAGTGTAGAATCAGAGGCACGAATACCTCCAGATACCATAAAAGGGAGTGAAGACAAAAATTCCCTAGAGGGAGGAGTACATCTTTTGATTTCCTTACTTTTCTGTCTAAATGGTGGTGCTGGCGATGGTCGGTGGGTGGTGCTTGTCTGCATGTCAGTGTGAACATTTACAGGTGCTTTCCACGTGACATTTGTGAGCCATGTATGCAAAATGTAAAGTGGCCATTTGAACTCAGTCAGGCTGCAGATGGTGGCGGAAGCAGAAAGCCTCTTAAAGAGTAGGGGGGAAACGTGATTCCGGCCCCTGCTGCCGAATCCCAGCGGACGGGCCAGCCTGACTGTCCTCTGCCCATCAGTTAGCATGCTTAGGGACAACCCCATAACTGTGGGTCGGGGGACAATCATGTCACAGTGTAGGATTGCTGTCCAGGTGTTTGTACCCATTTCTTTTCTGACTGTTGTCCCCCTTTCTTTTGTACTGATCCAGCTGAGAGATTCTCAGCCAAATGGTGGAAGTATCTGTGTGACTGCAGTACCTTTCTTCTGTGAAATCTCTTGTACAGCTTAATGTGCAATAAAAAAAAAAAAAGTTAACATCTGTCTTCAGTGTAAAGTTGTACAGTTTCTGGCCCCTCAAGCATGTCTGTACAAGTGTGAGGGCTGAGTTTTTGGTGCTGGATGAGGGAGGCTGAGAAGGCAACCTGTGTTGTTTTCAAAGGGAGGCTATTGAAGTGAAGAATGCCAAGCGCCTCTCCTTCCTTCTTGAGGTGAAAAAAAGTACGAACATGACTGTGTTTGCTGATAGACGAAGGGTTCTCCTAATTATCTAGGGGACCAGGTAGGGTTTTCTCTTTGGAAACATTTGTTTTTAACCTAGAGCTTCTCGAACTTGTCAGATTCCTCTTTGGAAGTCAAAGGGGCCATCCCTGGTGGCCCGGCGCCCATGGGAAGTATTGACCAGTGAGGGAACCATGACTTGTGGCAGGCGGGAGGTCAGCTGAAGGATGGATGCTAGATAGGCACCAGACCAGCCTAGGGTCGGTCAAACAGCACAAATTGTCTTTAATTTTGAAGAGGCTGAGTGACAGTGCCAGCTCTCACTGACTGATGCATTGTTCTAAGTCCATTCCCTCCAAATGGCCTGTGGATGAAGATGCTGATATCAGGGTTGAAGAATCATGTGGCCCCCATCCCAGTCAGTGTGTACATGATTTCTGGGAGTCCTTCCAGCTCTGAATCCTAGACTATCCCCTCAGAGTAGGGAATAGTTTAATCATCAGATTTAGAACTGGAAGGGACTTTAGACCATTCTCTCATTCTACAGATTAGTCACCTGAGGCACAGAATATAAGTTATTTTCCCCAAGCCCAGTTTCCTTGACTCCAAATGGAATCCTCTTTCCAATAGCCTTTTCAGAAAGCACTAAGGCATGTGGCCATGACTCCTGCTGCCCAGGGCATTGGCTCTCAGACAGGACAGGCTATTTTCCCTTCTGACCACCCCAAAGGCTTACATGGCTGTCTTGGCGATTTTCTATCTTTTTCCAGGAGGGAAATATTCAATTCCCTTTCAGTGGAAATCAGTGGATCCCTTTCTCTGCTGAGTACGATCTTCCCAACTATCAAGGGAGGAAGGGACCCCTGGCTGCTGGGAAGGATTAATTTTGAGTTTCTTAAAGGAGAGGAGTGAGTCAGCTCCTGCCAACCCCAACCTCTGCCCACTCCCCCATCCCCACCAAAAAACCCACATACAAAACCAGTGTGATGAACCAGACAGGGATGGTATCAAAAGACAAGAGTGTATCTGGGAAAGAGGGATTTCATTTTGTTATGGTAGTGGGAGTACGAGTATGGCTGTCAAACCTTCAGATTACCTGTTGAACAATGAACTGTCTTAACTTGAATTTTCTGAGCATTTCCTCATGCTTACAACAACCCTGTGAGATAGGGAAAGGAGAAGGTTTTTTCCCTTCCATATTACTGGTGGTAAGTTTGAGGCCAAGAGAGGTTAACTGATTTCTCTGAGGACACAAGAAGAGTTAGTGACAGAATTCAGATGCCCCAGTTCCCAATGCCATGTTCTTGGATTCTTTCACCACCCCTGGTGTATGGAGCTCCTAGATCTTAGGATCATAGCTTTAGAGATGGAAGGACTAGACCTTGGAAATCGTCTAGTCCTACCTCCTCATTTTGTTGATGAGGAAAATGAGATCCACAGCCCTTTAGTGACCTTCCCAAGGTTACCTGGATGGTAAGCACCAATCAATTAGTAATCACTTATTAAACACCTACTACGTGCTGTGTAGTACCTACTGTGCTAAGCTCTGGGGAGACAAAGAGAGTCAAAAAATAGTCCCTCAAGAAGCTCAGAGTCTAGTGGGAGAGACAACAAACAAATGGATACAAGACTGTTATGTTCAGGATTAATATCAAGGCAAAGACCTGGAATTAAGAGGTGTTGGGGGAGGTTTCCTGTAGATGAGATTTTAGTTGGGATTTAAAGGAAGCTAGAGAAAGCAGTAGGCAGAGGGGAGGAAGGGAGAACATTCCAGGCAGGGGGAACAGCTAGAGAAAGTGTCTGGGGCTGAGAAATGGAGTGTTGTGTTTGTGGAATAGCCAAGGGAAAAGTATCACTGGATCAAAGAGTATGTAGGGGGAAGGTGTAAGAAGACTGGGAAGGTAGGAGGGGGCTTGGTTATGAAGGGCTCTGAATGCCAAATGGGGGACTTTGTATTTGATTTCCAAGGTGATAAGGAGCCACTGGAGTTTATTGAGTAAAGGGTGACATGATTAGACCTACAGCTGAGGCAAATTACTTTAGTGGCTGAATGGAGGATGGTTTGGTGTGGGGAGAAACTTGAGGTAGGCAGATCCCCCAGCAGGCTATTGCAATAAGGAATGAGGTGGAAAGAGCCTGTATCAGACCCATAACCATGTCAGAGGAGAGAAGGGGGCATATTGGAGAGATGAGGCAAAAGTGAAATCATCAAGCCTTGGCAACAGCTTGGATATGGGGGTGAAAGATAATGTGGAGGTAAGGAGGATCCCTAGGTTACAAACCTGGGGGCCCAAGAGGATGGTGTTGCTTTCTCTAGCAATAGAGGTTCAAATCTGGCCTCAGACACCTCCTAGCTGTGTGGCCCTGGGCAAGTCATTTACCACCACCCCCCAACCCCCATTGCCTAGTTCTTACCATTCTTCTGCCTTGGAACCAATGCACAGTATTGATTCTAAGATGGAAGGTAAGAATTTTGAAAAAAAGATGTCTGTAAGATTGTTGGAGATATAAGACTAATGGCCAGCAGAGTGTTTGGGGAAGGATACATAGCCTTGTGAATTATTCTAGAAATGGTAATTAAATCAACATGAATTGACAAGATCATCAAGTGAACAGAGAGGGGAAAGAGAAGAAGGCCCGAGACAGAACCCCGAAGGACACCTCTGGTTAAAAGAGGGGATCTGCCTGAGGACACAGTAAAGAAAACAGAGAAGTGGTCAGATAGAAGGGTAGGAGGACCAGGAGAGAGTAGTGCCCCAAACACCTAGAAAGAAGGGAATGGCAAAGAAGGGAGAGTGGTCTACAGTGACAAAGGCTGCAGAGAGGTCAAGGAGAATGAGGATTAAGAAAAGGCCGTTGGATTTGGCAACTAAGGGATCATTGGTTGCTCTGGAGACAGCAGTTTCATTGGATGATATGGTTGGAAGCCAGATTTGGGGGGGTTCAGAAGAGAGTGAAAGAGGAGAAAGTAGAGATGCCTTATTGTAGATGGTCTTCTCAAGGAGTTTAGCTACTAGGGATGGAAGAGACACGGTTCCTGGGGAATGGAAGGATCAAACGAAGGGTTTTGGAGAAAGGAGGAGACATAAGAATGCTTGTTGGCTATAGAAAATGAGCTAGTGGAGAAGGAGGGATTGAAAACAAGTGATGGGGGTGGCAATCTGTTGGAGGAGATGGCTTAGAATGCTCAGAGAGAAGAGGTGAAATGTGAACCTCGTCAGTAAGGGTGCCAGGGCTCGTAGTACTGGGTACCATGCCACAAAACTCCAGATGGCTTTGGGAGAAGAGGGATATCTGCACTCTCTGTAGCCCTTTCCCTCCTTTTCTCCTCAAGCTCCATTCCAGCTTCTGCTGATGAGCCCCATCATATCTTCTGCTGTTTCTGGGGGAAAGCAGAGAAAGGTGCTTTGGGGAAGGGGTGATGAGGAATGACCAATGGGTCTTATTTTCCCCTTCCCTCACACTCAGGGTTGGTGATTACTCTCAGAGTAGATGCCCTATTTGGTAAGAAGGTAGGAAAACCCTTTAAGTGACTAATAAGGAAACCCTTTTGAGATGGTCAAGTTCTGAAGTTTTTCTTGTACTGAACCTAGGGGGCCCTGGGCATCCCCAAGGATTGCAGTCCCCAAGCAAAGCGCTGCCTTCACGACGATTATCCCCGGGACCAACACCAACACCACACTCTTCCTCCTCCTCTTCCTCTTCCTCCTCCTCTTCCTCCTCCTCTTCCTCGGCTCCTCATCCCGGCGGCCCAGCCGCACAGGCCAGTCCGAACTCCAGCTCATTGAACCAACCCCAGCCATCTCAGAGGGAGCCTCGGAAAGCCCAGCCTCATCCACAGCTAAAGTAAGAGACCACTAAACTTTCCTACCCCTACCCTTCCCTTCATTCCTAATCCTTCCCTCCCTTTCCTCCCTTTATTTATCCTGCCTGAGTTCTGGGGGCTGCTGGAGCTATATCTTCATTAAGGTTTCCTCCTTGGTAGGGAGGGAAACCCAGGATAGAAAGAGGCTGGCAAAAAGCTAAACTTACTCTGGACCCTGGAACTCCTAGTCTTCTCCCTTTCCTTATATCCTTCTGTTTCCAGAATCAGAATCTTGGGTCTGGGTAACAAGTGGCTCAGGGCCAGTCCCACCCCACCCCAGAATACCTTCCCTAAAACTACAGATAGTCAGAGCTGGGATGGGCTGATTCAGAAAGCTCTGTCCACTCAGCTGAGACTAGAACCCAGGTTTCAAGCTCTCCTATTTTAAGATCATTCTGGTGTTTGTGTGTGTTTTCCTGCCTCCCCAACTTCCTTTATTTTCTCTCTCTTTTTCTTTAACTCTGAATGATGAGCTTGAGTAGAGAGTAAGACAGACTACCCAAAGGGGAAAAGGGGGAAGTAGATAGATTCAAGTGTTTTTTTTAATAGTGGAAAGACTGGACTTAAAAAAATTTGGGTTCAAATCCCACCTTGTGTGATTTGGGGCAAGTCTCAGTTTTCTCATCAGTAAAATGGGTGAAGAGCAGGTTACCAGGCCTCCAAGGTCTCTTTCTACTCCAGATCTATGATTCAATGAGCCTCTAATCCTCCTAGTTCCTGGGTTAGGAATCATTTGGACAGCCCATATGGAGACTCTTGGAAAAAAAGATGGACTTGCCCTCTCTACCTTCCTTATCCTCAGAGTTTGTCTTGCCTAGTGCTCACTCCCAGAATTCCCTACCACATTCTCTGTACCCAGGAAAATGCCAGATAAGAATGAAGGTAATGGGTGATCACCTAGGTGGTTCAGTGGATTGAGAGCCAGGCTTAGAAATGGGGAGTCCTGGGTTCAAATCTAGATTCAGATGCTGCTTCCTGCCTGTGTGACCCTGGGCAAGCCACTTGCCTAGCCCTTACCGTTCTGCTGCCTTGGAACCAATCCACATTTTTTTTCTTTCTTCCTTTTATTTTAATAACAAATTTCCACATAAGTTTTCCAAAGTTATATGATTCATATTGTCTCCCTCCCTTCTTCCCTCCCACCTCGCAGAATTGACAAGCAATTCGGTCTAGATTATACATGTATTATCAAGCAAAACACAACCAATTCCCTATTGGTTTCTATTGATTCTAAGATGGAAGATGAAGGCTTATTAAAAAAAAGAACGAAAGAAAAGAATGATGGGAATGGGGATACGGATGGCAGTCTTGGGGTAGCAGTGGAGGGAGGTGAGCTAGATCGCATTCATAAGACCTTCCATTTAGTGTTAGAAAGGACCTTATAGGTCATTGAGTCCAACTCTCTCATTTTTATGAAGGAGGGAACTGAGACACAAAGAAGTCATTTGTCCAGGGTAGTACACACAGTAGGAGTCTGAGTTGGGGTTTGAACCCAGACATTCCCAACCTCAAATCCAGCACCCCATTGACTCTTCCGTGCTGCCTTTCTTCTGCACCAGTGTGCTGCTCATTAGCTTCTTTCCCTAATTCTGATGCCACTATTAAATATCAAGCTCTGAACTCAGTGGAATCTAGTACTCATGGCAGACCAACCACAGCCTTGGGAAGGAAGGAAAGGAGAATAACGACTCATGGATTGCAACTTCATCAGGTAGACAGGACTAATATGATTGTGCCCATTCAATGGATGATAAAGCTGAGGTCAGGTGACTTAAGGGACCTCAGAGTCCAACTCCCTCACTTTACACATGAGGGAGCTAAGGCACAAAGAGAATCAATGATTTGACCATACTCCACACAGCAAATACCTTAGACCCAAGTCTCTTGACTCCCAAATCCAGCACTCTTGCCATCACACTACTCTTAGTCACACTGTAAGGTTCTACAGAAAAATCTAGGGAGGTGATCTATTGCTTCTCCTCTGAGTTGGGCAACTGGGGAATCTCTAGAGATATCCAAAATGTCTGGTGGAGTTTGGAGAGAAGAAAAAAATGGAGAGACGTGGAATCATATGATTTTATAACTTAGAGAAACTCTATGGACCATCTCATCAAACTTCTTCAATTTACTAATGAAAAAAGTAAGGCTTGGAGAAATGAAATTATTTGTTCAAAGTCATAGGGTCACAGGAGTTAGAAGTGGAATAGACAGTCCAGTTCAATTACCCAATTTTACAGATGGAAAAACTGAGACCCAGAGAAACTGATATGATTTGCCCACTGTCACACAGGTGGTAAATAACAATTTGAATCCAGGTTGCATTGTCAATGACACAACTAGGAACAGATCCAAGGCCCAAGTAGTTGGCCACTGTGTTTTCAGGAGCAGTCCTTGTGTGTACTGGTGGATTGAGAAATGGTTTGGAATCTGAGTGGCTCAAGCCTCCCATTTCCCATTCTCGCTCTCCTATGTGGTGACAGATAGGTCTCCAAATGGAGCTTCCAAACTCAGATCTAGAGTGCCTGGCAAGCAATTAGTTCATTTTGATGTCCTTGGAATGTCTCTCTTCTCCTCATCACCCCTTTCTGGGGTTCTTTCTCTCCTGCCAGCCTTCCAAATCACTCCCTTGCCATCATCCCTGGCTGTAGCCAGAGCCTGGGGAGAGCTTTCATTGCCTCTGGGCTGAAGCCTTCCAGGGAAGTTGCTGACAGGTGGGGAGGAGTTGCCATTCCTGGTACCCTCTGCATGTTCGTGCAGAAGAGTCCCCCACCCCCTGGAGGCCCACATGTGGAGACACATCCCCAGGCCCGGCAGCTGCCGAGGAGGACTCCTCCCCAGCCCTAAATGGAAGGCAGGGCATTTTGTTCACCTCTATTCAAAAGGACAGAAACTTCAAGGATCCCTGAGACAGGGAGTTTCCCAGCTTTCAAATCTTCCAAGCAGATGTTTGAGGAGTGCCAATGGAACTTGGAGGAAGGACATTGGGCAGAAAGCTGAAAGGAAGTAAAGGGAGGTGAGGGAATCCCAGCGTGCAGTTAGGAACCAGCCTTTCTTATCAGAAGCTGAACCAAACCTCATTCCAATCCTTCCAGACTGAATTTTCCAGCCCTCGGGGTCTCCCCCAGTCAAGTCAGAATGACCTGTAGGATTAATATCATTCCGAAATATGTGTGTTTAAGAGAGGAAAAAAATACTTTGTGACATATATGAACCCCTAGCACCTTGCAGGTGTTATTTTGGTTTCAGGGAGAATGGCAGAATAATCAGATCCATTTTACTGACGGGAAAGCTGAGGCATGAGGAACTGTACTAAGCTCTCAGGTTTTATTGATTGATGGAAATCCACTAGAGAGATATCATAAACCCCTGGTTCCTGGAGGACACAGTTGGCATGCATGGACTTTTTTATTCCTCTTAAGTGGCATTTCCTTCAATTACACTCTCAGGCAGCCTAGTATCCCTGCCCAGTTGACCTGGACCACTAGGACTATTTCTCTTCTCTTCCTTTCCTTTCTTTCTTTTTTTTATCCTAGCCTTTCTTATCCCAACCCCATCCGGAGGCTTCTCAGGATTGAAATAGAAAAAATAATTCAAGGGTCTCTCTCAGCCATACTTCAAACTAACCCAGGGTCAGTCAGCCACCAGTAGTTACCCAGCAAGCATTGAGAGATTAATTTGACCAGGGACCAAAGTTAGAAAGAGATACACTTCCACAGAACATGAAAGGGGAGGAAAGAGCTCCCTATTGTAAACACCTCAGTCGCTTCTGTCCAAGGGATCTCTCCTCCTACTCTTACATTCACCATCTCCAATCCCCACAAGGTCTGGCCAGATGTCTCTGGTGGAACCATTCCATTCCCACACTACTTCGAATCAGGGGTTGAGTGGATAGGTGTTATTACAGCATCTCCCAGGACCTGCATCCCACCTCTCCTCCTGTTCTTCCATCCCCCTCAACCCTGACCCTGGAGCCTCTCCTCCTCTGGTTCCCATCCCCTCTGTTCCTGCCCATGAGGGGCTCTCGGGCTCCCCAATGGGGCTCAGCATGTTTCCTTGCTTCTCCATCTAGCTGGCCAACAGCCCCTCTCTCACATTCTCTTTGTTTTTTATCTTCAAGCAAGTCCCAGTCCTTGACCAATGCCTTCAGCTTCACTGAGTCCTCCTTCTTCCGGTCATCATCGAATGAGGACGAAGCCAAAGCCGAGACCATCCGCAACTTGAGGAAATCCTTTGCCAGCCTCTTTTCAGATTAAGCCCTTGGATCCCCAGATCTCTCTCATCCAATGTGTCTAGCACCTCTGACAGCTCCAGGCCCTGCCCTGCCCTGTTTAGTGATGATAATACCCCTGTGACCACCATCCTGCCCTGCCCTGCCCTGCCCTGTCCCACCACCCCACCACCACTCTTCTCTGCTCCATTCATTGTATCAAGCAATTTATGTAGCTTTTAAAGGATCCCAAGAGGGCAGGTACATGTTAGCAGAGATGAAAGCATGGACTTTCCCATCATCCTGAAACCTCTATGTCAAGGTCCCAGTTAGCTGTGATTTCCGTGGCCTTATTGTGATGCTCAATCATATCTGACTCTGTCGACACCCTGTGACACCAGGAGAGCTTTCCTGGAGGTCTCTGGGTGGCTTTAGCTAGTTCACATAGAATATAGTTGCATGCTTCTTTTAAGTTGTTTGTTTTCATTTTCTTTTCTTTATACTTTGTTGGTAGTCAGTATTTTATATGTGGAGAGCCTCCAGAAACACTCCACCCTCAGATTCTTAGGAACCCATTCACACATGTCTCCCCTCTCAGTTTAATTGTGAAAAAAAAAAAAAAGAAAAGAAAAGAAGCTGGCTTCCTTGTGACCCTAAGAGTCTAGCACCAGCTACAGTGTCCTGTTGTGTTTGTGAAGCATTATCAGCCTCATGAAATGGTTCCACGTTCTCCTTTTTTCCTTCCTGGCCCATGTGCCGGGAGAACCGAGCTTTGAAACTACACTGTGAAGAGACATGCATGGCAGTGTGATAGCACCAAGGCTAGTTCTGTGTTCACTCCAAAATAAATGCTAAGCTGTGTGGTTAAAAGCCAAAAAAGGAAGCAGCATTCGACAGTGTCTGTTTCAGTAGTGAGGGGTGTCCCAGATTCTGACTCTCTTCAGTGAGGGTCAAGATGCCTGCTGGGTGAAGTGTGTGTGTGTGTGTGTGTGTGTATGAGAGAGACAGACAAAGACAGGGACACAGAGGCAGAGAGGAGAGACAGGAAGACAGAAATGGATAGGGAGGACATATGGAAGAAAGAAGGGAGGGAGGAAAGAAAAGAAGGAAGAAGGGAGGGAGAGAGGAAGGAAAGAAGGAAGGAAGGGGAGGGAAGAAAAGAGGAACAGGAAGGTAGGGAAGAAAAAGGATGGAAGGGCAGGAGAAGAAGGGAGGGAGGGAAGGAGGA
>NC_058130.1:56626558-56635832 GCF_016433145.1 Gracilinanus agilis
AGGAAGGAAGGAAGGAAGGAAGGAAGGAAGGAAGGAAGGAAGGAAGGAAGGAAGGAAGGAAGGAAGGAAGGAAGGAAGGAAGGAAGAAAGGAAGGGAAAGAGAGAAAGAAAAGAAAAGTGTCTGCCCAGAAGGAGCATTTCCTATCTCCTTGCTATGCAGAAAGAATAAGTAAGAAGTTTCAGGGCAGGAAAAATGGTATAAACAATTTTTGTAGGTTTAAGGAATGTTTGAGCTAGAAGTAGCATTATCTCATGCAACCATCTCATTTCACAGAGGGAGACATAGATTTCCAAAAGGTAAAGTGACTTACCCAGTTTTGCATAGCTCTTTAGTCATAAAATCTATAAAACCCAAGTCTCTTATACCCATTCCATCATCCTTCGAGTGCCCTTCCTATTACCCATTCTGTACAAACATGTCATTGTTCATTCATTTTAGTGTGTCAACTCTTTGTGACCTCATTTGGGGTTTTCTTGGCAAAGATACTGGTGTGGTTTGCCATTTCCTTCTCTGGTTCATTTTACAGATGAGGAAACTGAGGCAAACAGGGGTAAGTGACTTGCCCAGGGTCACACAACTAGTAAGTGTCTAGGACTAAATTTGAACTCAGAAAGTTGAGTCTCCCTGACTCCAGGCTGACACTTTATCCACTGTGCTACCTAGCCATCCCCATCATACACACATACATAGTAGATTCATACATTGCTGCTGTGTGGGGGATGAAATGAGAATCTGAATGGGGGATGGTGGGGAGGAAAGAGAGGAACAGGATGGATGAAATATGTCCATGATTCAATGTGTCAGTGTGTCAAGGGGAACTGGGTTGAACCAGAGTCCAACTGCTATAGATATAAGTATCAGATCCCAAACCACATCCCATATTTGGTACAATTCCTTCCTGCCACACTTCCCTTACAGTTATATCTTTCTCTGTCTTCTGTGTCCAGGTCTACAGGGAGAGTTTTCAAACCACCTTTCCCTGGGGCTAGGGCTCTTAATTTTCAATTATTCAACTGATCTTTCTCTATATAACTAAACGTTGTCTCAAAGTAAGTTAGTCTGCCAAGAAAAGATCCTCTGTGATGATCAGGAATTCAAATCCTGAGAGCAATCTCTGGACCATTCTTCCCAGTGATCTAACCTATCAGTCACTATACCTGTGTGTGCCGAGTAGACACAAACACATAAAACACATGCCAAAGTGAGGAAACATATGAGTTAGAACTCAGATCTCCATGTTCATATTTATGTGTATGTGGTTAACTTTAAGGAGAAAAGCAGAGTGAAGGAGCAAACAGAGGACCTAGATTTATAATCAGGATAATCATAGGTTCAAGTCTTGTTTTTGACACATACAGGTTGTGTGACTCTGGGTTTATCAATGAACTTCTCATTGCACCTGATCCCTCTAAACATCAGAGCTGATCCTGTACTGTTAGAGGCAGCTTCCTCACGGTAGCTGATGAGCCATCATTGGGCAAGACCAGCTGTAAGAGATGATGATTCTTTTTGTTTTTCCCAAATACAACAAAACTTGTATATTCAAATGAATACCATCCACTTTGAAACAGTTCCCTTGACAGACTGTGTTTGTTCTAACAGGGTCAGGGATTTCACAGGAACTCCTCTTCGGGTCTGATCTTTAGTTCCTACCCAGTCCAACCTTTTAAATAGCCTTACTGGCAGCGAATTTTCATTCTCGTTCTCAGATGGCATTTTATCTTTAACAGTCAAAAGTCAGACTCGACCAAATCTGATGGAGTGGGCAGACTGTGATGTTGGGGAGTGGGGGAATGCTATTTTTGTCCAAAACAAGATATAGTTATAAACTAAGCTGTGAAGGTCAGGAAAGAAAATCCTGACAGCTTCCTCCAGACCATCCTTCTCTCGTAATCTAGCCTGTGATCATTCAATGATCCATTTCTTGAGTAGCTGGTAAACTAGCTCTAAGGGCAACTCCCAGGAACACGGAAACTAGAGATAAAAGGGACCTCTGTTCCAACTTTCTTATTTGGACAATGAAAAAAAAAGATTTTGTGAAGTTATATGCAATGCCCCAAATCGCACAGGTTGCCAGAGATGGGATTTGAACTTAGATCCATGGATCTAGAGCTGGAAAGGACTTCCAAGGCACTCTGGTCCAACTTCCTCATTTTACAGATGAGGAAACTGAGACCTAGGCAGATGAGACCCAAGAAGCTAAGTGACCTGGATGAATGCCCATAATGACTTTTGTGACAACAACATGACTAGAATTCAAATGAAGCTTCCTAAGGAGACTACTTTGAAGGGGAAGTATTCATGTAGACTGACATATTAATTCTTTGAAAATGAAACTCCTACTGCTTTGAAGTGATACAGAGAAAGCCCTTGAACCCTCAATGTTTAGGGTTTCTCCTGCTCTGATATGCAGCTTTGGGACAGGTGATGGGTGGGGGGTTCATAGATCAGTTGGGAGGTAGGACCGAATGATCTCGAGGGCCTCTTCCAACTCTTAGATTTTATGACTCTATGTGACTCCTAAGTATGACTCTTCTGTTTCATCTAAGGTTCACTTTTACACTTAAAAGCCACTTTCCCTCCTACAGTCTCCCCAAGTTCCAAATCCTGTTTGCCATTACCCATGGAAAAAGTGATGCAACTTCTTTTCTGTTTGATTGATCTTCCTCCCACACACTACAACCATCACTTTCCAGGATGGGCCCCAGAGCTTACTTGCTTGGGTGCTAATGTTTGGGGTAATGCTTATCCATTTCTAAGT
This sequence comes from Gracilinanus agilis, assembly GCF_016433145.1. Lineage (NCBI taxonomy): Eukaryota > Metazoa > Chordata > Mammalia > Didelphimorphia > Didelphidae > Gracilinanus > Gracilinanus agilis. Next base: position 56,629,321 of record NC_058130.1, read on the forward strand.
CTATAATTTCAGATGAAATAATCACAGATTTAGGACTGGAAGAGGACCGTAGAGGCCATCTTGTCCAACACTCTCATTTGACAGGGTTTAAGGTTACAGTGAAGTTAAATGTCTTGCTCAAAATTACACAGAATGGAGTCAGAAAGGTAGCTCAGGAGAGAGTCAAGCCTGGAGGCAGAAGATCCTGGATTCAAACCCGACCTCAGACACTTCTTGGCTGTGTGACCCTGAGCAAGTCATTTGATCCTCATTGTCCAGCCCTTACTGCTCTTCTGCCTTGGAACCAATACTAAGTTTTGATTCCCAAACAGAAGGTAAAGAAGTTTCTTTTTTTTTTTTTAAATCACCCAAGTAGTGACAGAGGTTAGATATGAACACAGATCCTCTCTCAATCCAATGATCTTTACCACTCTACTCTACTCTACTCTACTCTACTATATAGACTAGACTAGACTAGGCTTCTATATTTCTTTTCTCTGATTGCCTCATCTTCCATAACATCTGCAGTGGCCAGCTACTCTAAAGAGATGAGCTGAGATAGAGGGGACACTGGCAGCAGGGGGAGGTTGCAGAATTCCCTCCCTAGTCTTCCCTAGGAAATACTGAACCTTCTTCTCTTTTGCTAAAGGAGACAGAATATTTCCTATTTCCCCCCCAATCACCCTGACAGACAGTCCTCCTTCCAGGTATGGATTGTCCACTTACCCTCCAATCCCCTGAAGCTTCAGAATCCTTATGGTATCTCTCAAGGATTCAAGTTGCAAGCAGGAGCTGGGCTTGAAACTCTCCAATTGTTCTGGGAGATGGGTCGCTTCTATCTCCTCTTTCCTTGTGTTCCAGGATCCTCATCTAGAATTTCTAGGTGAGAAACTGGACTACATAGTTTTGAACTTGGTCCCTTTCCCAGTCCTCTTTGCATCTGACTCCCCTCCCCAAGCTCTGGGCTCCAGCTACTCTGGCTGAATAGGATAATTCATCTCTCCCCATGTCTGGAATACTCTCCCTTCTTACCTCTGCCTCCTAGAATTTCTCATCAGCTAAGTGGAGGTTTTGGGGGAGAGAGAAGGAACATGAAATATGTAACTATGGGAAAATATTCAAAATAAAAACTTAAAAAAGAGAAAAGAAAAGAAAATGAAAATACTGAAAGGTTCAGGGAGTTTTATTTGGTCAAAGAAGTATCCAAATAGAAGAGCTGAAACTTAAATAAAAATTTATTGATTAAAAAAAAAAGAATGTAGACTCCTGGAGGACAAGGACTATTTATAGCTTTTTGTTTTGTTTTGTTTTGGTTTTTTTAATCTTTTTTTTTTAACCCTTGTACTTCGGTGTATTGTCTCATAGGTGGAAGATTGGTAAGGGTGGGCAATGGGGGTCAAGTGACTTGCCCAGGGTCACACAGCTGTTGGTTTGGTTTTTTTGGTATTCCCAGTACTTCCCTGGAATTAAGTAGTATTAGCAAAGGAGTAGGCTTTGGGGACCAATGTGGGTTAGAGGAATCAGTCCATGGGAGGTTACATTGAAAGAGGTCACTTCAGGTTCCACTTCAATCCACAGGGGAGGAGGGGGTGATGCTGAAGACCCACAGACCTGCCCAGGGACCTGAAAACGAGAGTCCTCAGAGGTATAAGCTTCCTGGTTATTAGAACTCAATGCACCCCCTCTCCTTCCTCCTTGACTTGAAAAGTAGGTTCACAGACAAGACTACAAAAGGTCAAGGTACTGTGTGGACCCACTCAAAAGCAAAGCTCATGAGCCACCATCTTTGTACTTATATTTTCTAGTCATTTGGAGGATGCAATTTGTTTACAGTCAACGCATAAAATAGCAAAGTAAGAAATATAGTGATAAAGCATCTCCCCTATATAGCTGGGGACACTCTCCTGCTGGCATACATGCCATCAGTGGAAGTCAAGGACACGAATAAGCAGCATGTGAGGCTGGAGTGTACATACATACATAGAGGGCACGTGTGGCCAGAGGACATTCATGAAAGAGTACTCATGAAGGAAGCACAGCTGGGGCTTGTGCCGGGGGCATTTTACAACTCCGATGTCACGGGATCGTTGATTGTTCTGGTGAAGACATCGTATTGTTCTTGTTGGGCAAGTTCTCCACCTGCCTCCTGAAGGTACGCCTCAGCATTGCGCCACTGGTCCTGCGGTCACTCCTGGTTTCCAGGAGGTACTTTGGAACATCTCAGCTTCTGGCTTCTGGAGGGAGCTGGAGTCCTTAGCTAGATTCCATCCTTGCTGCCTTTTCCTCATAGGAAGAGTGGGCTCTTCCATGCCCTTTTTAATTGAAGGCTCCAAGACTTTTCCAGCTGTGAGTCTTTAAAAAAAAAAAAAAAGCCCTTGTGTTCTCAGCCATCATTTTCTTAATTCTACAACTTTTCTACTCTCTTGTGAGGATAAGGGGAAGGAGAAGAGGGAATAGAATAAAACTAAGCCCAAGGATAAAATGATTGCCTCTCTGCTGCTTTAACTGCCAAGTAAATTCAGAGGATTCAATCCTTAATACCTTTGGAGTGGAGATCCAACAGTGAATATATAGGGCTGGAATATATATACCACAAGAGAAAAATGGGTGCATATGTATGTGTGTATATACACACACATATCAGTTCAAGTTGATGTAGATATATATTCATAAGTAAACATAAACACCTACTATGTGCCAGACAACCCTATAAGATGCAGGGCTGGTGCTGAATTGTATGAGCAGAAGAGTCTTCCTCACTGGGCTTGCCTTCACAAGTCTGAGCTTCCCTCAACAGCACACACACACACACACACACACACACACACACACACACACACACACACGTGTTCCAAGCACTTTGGTGCTAGAAATGTAAAGGCAAACATAAGTGTTATCTGCCCTCATGGAACTTATACTCTAGGCTTTGAGTCAATTCTATAATACTTTTTTTAATGGAGGAAATTCATCACAGCAGAGGATGGAGTTAGCAGGAGCCTCTAAAAAGCGACTTGAAGCCACTTCTCAGCTTCTTCATCATCCACTAAAAGCGTGTTTATTCAGCAGAAGAAATAAAATTTACAAGGCTCTTCCCCAGTCTGAAGAGGGGACAGGCAAGCTCGGATGGACTATGGCCTTTACTGATGTGAAAATTCTTATAAAGACAGGCAGGTTCAGGGAATAGAGCTAGAATTTGGCCCCTAAACAATGCTTTAATTCAACATTCATTCAAAAAACTTAAAAGAAAAAGCAGCTTGGACCTTGGAGTCAGGAAAACCTGGATTTGAGTATTATCTGTGACTCTGGGTAAGACATTTAACCCAAGTTATCTCTCCACAGTTGCTTCTCTGGTATGGTAGAACAGACTTCTTCACCAGGAGTTTCCTGCTTCAATGAAATCACAAGTTGGAACCAAAATAGTATATACAAAGCATGTTCTAGGTGCTGTGAAAAAGCCCTCCCACACAAAATCTAGATTCAATTTAATTCAGCAAGTATGAACTGGGCATTAGGGATCAATCATAGGAGCACTGATTTTGAGCTGCAAAGGACTTTGGAGATCATCAGATCCAACCATTTAGCAAATAAGGAAACTGAGGATCTGATAAGTGTTGAGGGATGACTTGCTCAGAGTCATACAGAGTCTGAGTCAGGCTTTGAACACAGACCTTCCAGACTCCAAGTCCCAGGGCCTTAACCACCTCTCACTCCCTGTTCTCAAGGAGTAAACCTTCCACTTAGAATGGGGAATGGCACCAACATTTATACAGAGAATTAAAAAATGAACTAATCTGAGGAGAGACAAGACATCAACAACTTGTCAATTCAGGAAATGCTTCCAGGAAGGAAGTGGCACTTCTTTGCCATTATGGAGTTTCTATAAACTCTATAAAGTTTCTATAAACTTCTAAAGTCAAGGAGTAAGACATGATAAGTGCATTATTGAGGCACATAACAGAAGGGCCTGAACGTCATTGTTTTTATCAATCTTGCATGATTAAACTTCATGGAGAAGGTGGCATTTTAACTGGGCTTTAAATTATGGCTTGGAATTCAAAAGAGGAAGAGGTAAGTGCCCATTTCAGACCCAAAGAACAGCAAGGGCAGAAGAATCAGGAGAACATAGTAGATACCGGTGGAGGAGGGGGTGATAATTGGACTGGAGATTTGGGAGAGGACAAATAAATGAGATAAAATTGGAGAGGGAGGCTGATGCTTGATTGTGATCAAGGCTTCATCTTTCCTTGGAAAATCATTGGTTATCCAGATCCAGTAGGTTAATGCTTGAATACCCTTTAAGGCCATCCTAGGCAAATGGTGGTTTTCTATTATGGTTGATAACGACTCATTCCTTGGAATTTTGCACAAAAGCAAGCTCCCAGAGAGAGGTGAGGCTGAGCTCTTCATAATCATGAATGCCCTCTTAGATCCCTTGTAGCTCTGAATCCTGTGAAACCCAATTTGGCCATGGATAATTGTTAAACCAAGAGATAATTCTCCAAGACAGTTTTGGAAAAGAGTCACTAAAATAATGAGTTTTAGGTTAGTCAGATTTAGAATTATTGAAGTTTCAGCAGGGATCAACACAGTGAACCTGACTAGATAATATACCAGTATTGTGGCTCTGGGAGAGCAGTGATTCTGGATGTGTCAGCCTAGAGCCTAAAATGAATGTGTAGAATGGGACTGCTCTACTTGGTGACCAGGTAGTTTCATTTCAGCGGGAGTGGAACACACCTTTGGGTTGGTTATGGCAAAGAATAAAGGACTAGTATTCTTCTACCATACTTCCTCTTAGGGTCAAAATCTAAGGACTTGTTAGGTGAATGGAAGTGAATCCAAAAAGTTCCCATTAATGGACCCTTATTATTTCTGATCCATCCTGAAAATCAACAAGATGGATTTTTTTCATTAGTACACAGTTTAGAAATATTATTATTCCCATTGTTTTCATCACCATCAATAATAACCCAGTGTGAGGTTGATCAGATTTAGTATTTTTTATTTTAAGTTTTCATCTGATCCATTAAACCAGCAGGTCTTTACTGAGGATTTATGGACCCCTAAGGAACCTACAGGCAGAATTCAGGAGTTCTGGGAACCTAGATGGGGAAAAAATACATCTTTACTCTTACTAACCTTTGGCTTCTTTTTTAATCATATGCATTGTAGTTTATACATTTATAAACCTTTTTCTAAGAAAAGTTCCAAAGGTTTCACCAGTCTGTCAAAAGAATCCATAACACAAACAAGGTTAAGAACTCCCTGATTAACTACAGAAGTGTAATTATGGCCCTCTTCTTCCTCTATACTACTTCATTTAGTGATTCTATCAGCTCCCACAGATTTAATTACCATCTCTAGGATGATGGTTCTCAAATCTACCTTCCCTGCCCCAGTCTCTTTACTGACCTCTGATCTTGTATCTCCAACTGCTTTTTGGTCTTAAACTCAATGTGACCTAAACAGGATTCATTATCTTTCCCCTTTAACCCTCTCCACCTCTTGCCTTCCCTATGACTTAAGAGGGCAACACCATCCTCCCAGTCCCTCAGACCCACAACCTAGGCATCATCCAGGATTCCTCATTATCTTTCACCCTCATATCCTAGCTGTTGCCAACACTTGCCCATTTTACCTTTGCAATGTCTTTCTCCTTTCTCTCCTCTAACACTGTCCCCTCTTTAGTACAAGCCCTCATCACCTCACACCTGAATTATTACAATAGCAGCTGGCAGTAAAATTTGGAGGGTCAGAAGCAAGACTAGTAGAGGAAGGAAGGATGGACAGCCTGAATCTGTCTCCAAAATGGTGGCGCTAGGAGAAACTCACTAATGGGAAAAGAGAAACATGGGGTAGAAGGATTCAGAGAGAGAAGGCAGCTAAGGCATGGCAGCAAAGTCCAGAGAAATGGTCATACATTTCTTGGAGTTTGTGCCACTTCCTTGACCTTTTGCTGCAGGCTCTCCCATGCACATATTTGTCCATTGCCATTTGGGGGACCTGTAATTTTGATTTTTCAGAAACTGCATCATTTGAAGTCGTGTCTCATCACTGGAAGAATATGGATGTTGAAGCGTTTGATTTTTTGTTTCAAGAAGTAGCTCAGGATTGTTTACTGAAAGCTTTGCATGCTTTCCCAAGTAGAATCTATCTTGCTCTCTTCTTCATATCCAATTTTGGTATGAGTTCGATGGGGCCCATCTACACTGTTTTTCTAACATATATGTACTGATCCACCAATTCGATAGGCAGTCAAAATCACTTGTAAATGTTAGCCTTCACCATACTCATTCTTCATCCACTTGTTTTTTTCTGTGTGGATTGCAAAGCCAAACCCTTTTTTTTTAACATTTATTAATATTCATTTTTAACATGGTTACATGATTCATGCTCCACCTTTCCCCTTCAACCCCCCCCACACACACACACACCCCCAACCAAGGCCGATGCGCATTTCCACTAGTTTTGTCATGTGTCCTTGATCAAGACCAATTTCCAAATTGTTGGTAGTTGCATTGGTGTGGTAGTTT
>NC_058130.1:56638767-56658845 GCF_016433145.1 Gracilinanus agilis
ATATCAGTCTCTGTGTACAATGTTTTTCTGGCTCTGCTCCTTTCGCTCTGCATCAGTTCCTGGAGGTCTTTCCAGTTCGCCTGGAACTCCTCCAGTTTATTATTCCTTTTAGCACAATAGAATTCCATCACCCGCATATACCACAGTTTGTTCAGCCATTCCCCAATTGAAGGACATACCCTCCTTTTCCAATTTGTTGCCACCACAAAAAGCGCAGTTATAAATATTTTCGTACAAGTCTGTTTATCTATGATCTCTTTGGGGTACAAACCCAACAATGGTATCAAAGCCAAACCCTTTTGAGGGATTATGGATCTTATTTTGTATGTTCATGCCATCAGCATGATCCTATCCTCAAAAAAGAGAATCTTAAGCACCTCACTATCTATAGCAAATGTCACATTCATTGGAACCAATACACAATATCAATTCTAATATGAAAAATAAAGGTTTTTAAAAATTCAATATGTTCTACTAAAATATCTGCTAGACATCCTCTACAACAGTGGCAAACAGTTCAGCAAACAGACATCTGGTTTCATGCTTTGCTTGATAGTAACTTTAGAAGCACCAAGCAGGCATGTCATGTCAATTGACAAAATGTTTTACTATAATTTCTATTTTATGTGCAAATTGCATTTTAAATACAAGTAGTTACAAGATTTTAAAATTTAACATTGAAATAAAATATTTCATCCTTCTGTCACCATTCTCTTTGCCTTAGGGATCTTTTTTAAATGGCCCTCTGAGATATTCTCAAATTTCAGCCCTTCTTTAACAATCAGGGAATAAGCATTTATTTTTTCCCTAAAACCCTTACCTTCCATCTTAGAATCACTACTGTGTATTGGTTCCAAGGCAGAAGAGTGGTAAAGGCTAGGCAATGGGAGTTAAGTAATTTGCCCAGGGTCACACAGCTAGGAAGTGTCTGAGTACAGATTTGAACCCAGGACCTCCCATCTCTAAGCCTGATTCTCAATCCACTGAGCCATCCAGCTGCCCCTGGGATAAGCATTTATTAATCACCTACTCTTGTGTCTAACACTGTGCTAAGCACTTTAAATATCTCATTTGATTGGAAAATCATTTTTTAAAATGGTGTCTTTTTATTCCATCTTTCATGGAATAAGTATAATCTTAATATGGGTACAGGGAAACCTTATTAGAAGTAATCATTGTAAGTCCAAATTTCACTTTTTTAAATTATTGCAAATAAATAATAAACACAATGATTTGCTGATGTAAACCACTTGGTAAAGTATGATCTTGATAAAGTTGTACATCTAAACACTTTTCTTTTTAAATTTTGAACCTGTGGTGTCATTAGCACCTCCTTCCTATCAGTGCAAATCAGCTACTTATAGTCTTAGTGAGTTACCTAGAGCCATTAACAAGTTAAGAGACTTGACCAAGGTAACACAACCAGTATGAGGCTAGAACATATTTCATTTTATTTTTTGTTTTTCATTTTTAAATATTTTTCTCAGTTACATGGAGAAGCAATATTTACATTCATTTTTTTTTAATCTGAGCCAAATTTTTACCATCCTCCTCCTCCCTCCCCCCTACCCTCCAACCAATCAGATAGAGATTTTCTATGTTAGAAAACATTTTAGAATGGATTAACTTTTTTTTTTTTTAAAAACTCTTACCTTCTATCTAAGAATCAATACTGTTTGTTGGTTCCAAGGTAGAAGAGTGGTGAGGACATTTCACAAGGAGTGTGATACGAGGAGTCCTGCGTCTTAACATATGTCAAATGCCGCAACCTCGAGTCTTACACTAGGTTCAAGTTCCTTTTGTATTGGCGTAGAAGTTCATCAATCCCACTGGGATTGGTTAGTCTCCTTAACCTTTTAGTGCTTCTTTGCACTGTATAATGGCTCTTTCGTTCCCTTCTCCTGGAATCAGGTGCAAACATTAATCACAGTCCCATAACATTTATCAATAAATGACAGGTTTCCATAGTCTAAAGCTTTTGGATATGCATTAATATTAGAAAAAATATATTTTTAACTTATATTACTGCAAAATTTAAAAAAAGATTAATATTGATTGTATGTACTTTAAGTACAAGAAATAAGGGGAAAAAATAAAATATTATATTAAAGTAAAATAATAAGAAAAGCAATAATAAAATAAAAAATCAGTAAGTCAATGTGTTCCCAAAAACAGTGTCCATTTGTCTATGGACTTTTATCTCCAATGCATGTGACATTTAAAATAAATGCCCAGGGTCACATAGCTAGGAAGTGTCTGAAACTAAATTTGTACCCAGGATCTCCCATCTCTAGGCCCATATCTCTATCCATTGAGCCACCTAAATGCCCTCCATATTGACTCTCTTACTTACACTATTTACTAGTCAATGTTTGTTGCATGAAATGGATGAATGAAAGATTCTCGGAGTAGTGGGCTGATATTCCAAATCTCCCTTTGGAAAGGCATCTGAAATGGATTTCTCAGTCACTAAGCCTTATGATTCTTGTAATGGTTCTAGTGATTAAGGAATCAAACATGACTGCAGATTTCTTGGCTCTTCTACTTTCTTCATGGCTGAGACAAATGGGCCAATGAGCAGAATGCCAGAGAGCTAGCCTTGAAGCCAGAAAGAGCTGGGTTGAGGCCCAGCTCTGAAGCATACGTACACTGGAGTCCTGGGAAAATCCCCTGATCTCTCAGTGCCCAGGGCAACTCCGAGACCTTAAATGGAGAAGAAGGTGCCAATCCCTACTGGTAGAAGGAATTCTTCTCTGAAGCTTCCTTCAGTAATGGACTCATAGGTCTGATTTAAAAAAAAAATACAAAACAGAATAAGGAACCAAAATCCCAACTGAAGAGTCTAGGTCCTGAGTCTGCAGGTACCATGTTAATCAGTGGAAATTCCAAGCAAGGTAGGGATGGGAAGGAGAAAGGCCGCCTCTGGAATGGGGCCCACCACCTGCAGTCAAAGGAAGGCTGGGGAAGCGCCATTGAGAACACCATGGAAATAGGATTGAAATCTTCTAGGGCTTAGTGGAAGCATTCTTTAAATTAGTTTTGAGCCCCAAGGCAACCAGCTCCTTGAAATATAATTTTAATTAAAACATTAACCCCAACTGACAGCAGCAGTAATAACAAGTTATAAAAAAGACTAATGATATGTGAATAGTATGCCTCATTTATCATTTCATCGCCCAAGTGCACACAGGGCACACACATGGAGAAGCCTCTTTAGTTTTTTTCAGTGTAGAGAACAATGGTTCCCAACCTGTGGGCCATGGACCCTTGAGGGCACCATGTTTGTATCAGGTTGACATCTCATTAACTGACTGAGAATTATGAAGAAACAAACCCCTTCTATAGTCAGAATAAAGAATATGGTTCTCATAGGCATACCTACTATATGCCAAGTTGTGTTTTGGATACATTACAAATATTACCACATTTGATCACCAACCTTAGTAGGTAGGTATGAATATTATCCCCATTTTACAGATGAGAACACTGGGGCAAACAGAGGGTAAATGACTTGCCCAAGGTCACACAGTGAAGAAGAGCTCAAGGTTAGATTTGAACTCAGGTTTTCATCACTCTAGGCCAAGTATTCTATTGAAGCACTTATCTTCAGGATACCACACTGCCCAGAGAAGACCTGGGCACAAGTGGCTATGACATATACCAACTATAATTTTGTTGTTCTTGTTTTTCAATTGTTTTTCAGTTATTTCTGACTCTTTGTGACCCCATTTGGGGTTTTCTTGGCAAAGATACTGTAGTGGTTTGTTATTTCCTTCTCTAGATCATTTTACAGATGGGGAAACTGAGACAAACAAGGTTCAGTGACTTGACCAGGGTCACATAGCTAGTAGGTGTCTGAGGCCAGATTTGAATTCAAGATGAGTCTTCTTGACTCCAAGTTTGGCACTCTATCCACTTTACCACTTAGTGCTCAAGAAACATTTATAAAGCACCTAATATATGCCAGACATTGTACCAAGCACATGCATTCTCTGCTTTTAATGGAGTTGTACCTGCTACACAGTAGTTGCTTAATAAATACTTAATTGCTTGTTGATTGATTGTAAAGTGCTTCATATATATTATTTAATTTTACCCTTACTACTACCCCGTGAGGCAGGTGCTAAAATTATCTCCTTTTTTACAGATTAGGAAACTGAGGTTGAGATAAGTCACTTGCCTACGATCACATAGATAATAATATTTAGAACAAAGAACATAATAAATGTTACAGGAATAAAACCATAAGCCCTGGGTAATAAGGAGATAAAGATAGAAAAAGTCAAGAATTGTTGCCCTCAAAGAGTGAACAATCTTCAGGATCCAAGTAATTAATGCCACACTCCCAAAAGTGTGTTTGCTCCCTGACAAAGATCTGAGATCCAGACAAAGAGCTATGGGAGACTTATAGAGAGTGAGGCTACCTACAACTAGGAAATTCAGAGCAGGTTTATGTGCACAAGATGGCAGCTGAGCTTGAGCAAGGAAAGCAAGCATTTCAACAAATGGAAATGATTGTGGTTGGGGGCAAGGGGCTATGATGTGGAAGAAGAGCAGAAAATCCATTTCTAGGAACAGAGAATGGTGTGAACAAAGGCATGGAGATGAAAGAAGACAGAATGAGATATTATTTCTCCTATCACCATAGCATCTTTCCACTCGTTCATCAAGCATGGCATGTCAGACCCTTCTGCCTACCGGGCAGAGCTTATAAATGTTTATCCAGTTGAATTGAGTTATCCATCAGTAAAGCTCACCTTCCCAAGAGTAGCTGGCTAATCAAAGACCTCTCTGGTGCCCAGGTGGTTGGGGGTGTATAACCAGGAGCAAATGCTAGCCAGGGCTCCTGAGTTATGCATCATTGCCTTGGAACAAAGCCTACAAATATTTCCCCAAAGGCTTCAGGGCGTGAGGATGGAAAAGGAGTCACAATGGTATACAGTAATGGGAATGGAAAGTGATTCATTTGAAAACATATACTATTAAATTAAACAGTATGTTTTCTCCTTTCTCTTCATTTGCTCTCTCTCTTTCTCTCTCTCCCCCTCCCTCTCTCCCTCTTCTTCTTCTTCTTCTTCTTCTTCTTCTTCTTCTTTTTCTTCTTCTTCTTCTTCTTCTTCTTTTTCTTCTTCTTCTCTCTCAGTCTCTTACACACAACACACACATTTTATATGTGAGCAAGGATGTAGGTGCTGGAAGCAATAAGATAAAACCCATGGTAGGTGTGTATTAAGCTTATGGGTAAAATGCCAACAAGATGCCAAATGGGAACATGTACTCCAGGGAGCACAGAGGTAAACGATGTTTTATTTTTCCTAAGAAAACACCTGGTTGGCTCCTAGAATCGAAGCACCTTCGCTCCAGATGAACCAGATATGTTCAGCTGCAGATTACAAAGATCGACTTTTGACCAATTGCGTGAAATAATAAAAGCTCATATTTATTGACTATAAGTTATTTCTTTATGGAATGATTTCTTCACTTTAGTTTGCTAAATCTCCACAACAGGTATTAGAGATATTCATATTCCCATTTCACCAATGAAGAAATCAAGGCCTATAAAAGTAAAGTAATTTCCACAAAGGCCACACAAACTAGTAAGTAGCAAAATCGGGTTTAAATTCAGACTCCCTGGACTCCAAACCCACATTTCCTTCCTTTATACCACAGGACCAAGTCCTTTGGAATGCCACTGATCATTAACTTTTTTTTTTTTAACTCTTACCTTTCATCTTAGAATCAATACTGTGTTGGTTCCAGCACAGAAGAGCCATAAGGGCTAGGCAATGGGAGTTAAGTGACTTGTCCAGGGTCACACAACTAGGAAGTGTCAGAGGTCAGATTGGAACCCAGGACCTCCCATCTCTAGGCCTGGCTCTCCATCCCCTGAGCCATCTTGCTGCCCCATGATCATCAACTTTTGAGGGCACTGTTTCAAATTATATGTGTGTGTATGCATAATAAATATATATGTTTACATATATATTTATTTATCACACATTTATTTATTTATTTTCACCAGCAACTAGCTGAAATTTATAATTTCTTTCAATGGTGAACTTAAGAAAATAAAAGAAACTATTACTCTGAGAGGGTCTCCATCCACTTCCCCAAATTGTCAGAGGTCTGGGGCACATCCTCTTGTGATTCACTAAACTCCAGGGACTCTCTAATACCACCAGGATCAAATAAAATATCCTCTGCTTGGCATTCAAAGCTCTCTATAATCTGGGCCTTCTCACATACTTTTCTAGTCTTTTTATGCCTTACACTAGCCCCTGTTATCTCCTGCCTCTGGGTATTTTCCCCAGCTGTCCCCCATGTCTGGAATTCTCTCTCTCCCTTCATCTCTGCCTCGTGGTTTCTCTGGCTTCCTTCCAGTCCCAACTAAAATCCCACCTTATTCTAAATCCCCATTATTCTAGTACCTTTCCTCTGTGGATTATTTCTACTCCATCCTATCTATATCTTGTTTGTACATGGCTTAGTTGCATGTTGTCTGTCCATTAGATTGTGCTCCGCCATTAGCTCCTTAAGAAGACTGGTTTTTTGCCTTTCTTTGTAGTCCCAGCACTTAACACAATGCCTGGCACACAGTAGGCATTTATAAATGTTAGTCAACTGTTTTATACAAAAAGTTAAAAGAACTCTTGGCTCCAAATGGATCTCATGGACACAGTGCCTGGCACATAATAGGTATTTAATAAATATTAATCAACTGTTACAAAAAGGTAAAGAACTCTTGGCTATAAACGAATCTCATGGACACAGTGCCTGGCACATAGTAGGTATTTAGTAAATATTAATCAACTGTCACATGCAAAAAGGTAAAGAACTCTAAGTTCCAAATGAACCTCCTAGCCATAGTGCCTGGCACATAGTAGGCATTTAATAAATGTTAATCAACTGTTACATACAAAAAGGTAAAGAACTGCTCCAAATGGATCTCATGGATGTTCCATTTTGCCACTAAGGAGTTAAGTGAATGCCAGGGCACAAGGAAAGAAACAAAAAGCACAAAAACCCTCTCTGTGGTGATAGCAGAGGAACACAAAGTGGGGAACCTTCCCCTTTACCTCCTTTCCTGAACTTAACTCTAGAATTTCCTTGAGTGAACAAACCCCTGAACAACAGACTCTGGTCTCATCTTCCACACAAACATTGCCTATGTGACCCTCTAGAAATTCATTGACCTTGTCTGGGTCTTTGTTTCTTTGCATGTTAAGTGGGCGCTTTAGATTCAATTATCTCTAAGGTATCTTCTAACTTGATGAGTTGAATTCTACCCACCTCTGGGTGCTCTCATCTTTCTGCATTCCCTCAACACTTTTTTAAGTGCTGATTCTATACAAAATCCTTGTACGAAGATCAATCTTTGCTTTTTGAGAACTGACAGTAATCTTGCTGGGGACCCGAACTCTTTGCCAATCAGTCTTGATCTACTGGGATTTCACCCACTGTGGACATTCTCTGCATCATCAAGGGTGTCACAGAACCCTTCCATTCTTACCATTTGCAATTCTTATCTATATCCTTCTATAAATTGCTCATAGAGAATCTGTTCAACCCAATCAAGGAAAGAGGATAAAAAAAATTCCTTTTTAAAAATTTTTACAAAAATTTTTGAAAATCTTATCAATTCAGATGCTAATTACTCGGACTTTGTCATTATTTAGATGGAAACTATGCTGAAGATTATCCTTGATTCGACTATCAAATGTAACCCAGGCTTCCATAGGCATTCCCAGTTCTCCTAAATTGGAGGTGCCCTTGAGGGGCGCCCTTTGGAATACATCCAGATTGCCCAAGATGAGGGCTCATGTCCCCTACCTCGTGGGTTGGGGTAGCCTCCTTTGATTGTCTGCCTCCATGTTTTAAACTGGCAAGACATCCCTTTGCTCTCTTTTCAAAGTGGCATTCTTTTGTACCACCCTCTCTCTTATTTTGCATTCAGCTCAAACACCATGAACTGAACTGGTGAGAGGGGAAAGACTTCCTTTCCCTCCACTCCTTCTCTGTTATCCAAGCTCCAAGAAATGGGGTGTTGGTTCCTTTTCTGTGTTGTTTGTCCTCAGTTCCAGATGCCAGAGGAGATCCTCACAGGACTAGGAGTCTGAACCATGGAGACTTTGGTGTCAGCCTGGAATGGAAGCCCTGAGAAAGCTAGGGTGCCTGGGATTTTGGACTGTGCTCTATAGGAATAGGGTGAAACTAAAAAGCTAATCTCCTTCCATGCTTAGCAGAGTGCCTGGCACATTGAAGGCACTTTATAAATGTTTATTGACTACTGACTATACTTTATAGATTTATTGATTATTGAAAACACTATAGATTTATTGATTACTGACTATACTTTACAAATGTTTATTGATTACTGACTACACTTTATAGAATTATTGATTACTGAAAACACTTTATAGATTTATTGATTACTGAATATACTTTATAAATGTTTATTGATTACTGACTACACTTTATAAATGTTTATTGATTACTGACTACACTTTATAGATTTATTGATTACTGAAAACACTTTATCGATTTATTGATTACTGAATATATTTTATAAATGTTTATTGATCGCTGAATATACTTTATAAGTGTTTATTGATTACCGACTTCCACTCCCCTGCATCTGAAATGGTGCAAAGTAGAGGGAAGATTTATGCCTCCCACATACCAGGGGAGTAGGCTTGCGGATTTGTGATTCGATCTTTAGCGTAATATATTTCTATGTAAAATCTAACTGACTAGGGCACCTAGATGGCTCAGTAGATTGAGAGCCAGGCCTCAGTCTTGGCTTCAAAACTGGCCTCAGACACTTCCTAGCTGTGTGACCCTGGGCAAGTCACTTAATCCCCATTGCCTGGTCCTTGCTGCCCTTCTGCCTTAGAACTAATACACAGTATTGATTCTAAGATGGAAGGTAAGGGTTTAAGAAAAAAAATCTGACTGTAGCTAATGGAAATGGGAATCCCCCCCCCAACACACATATATTTGAGGGAACACCCTCAGGAGAGGCTATAGTCATTGGCAGTTGGCCTAGACACCTCTCAATCCCCTTAAGGGGACCCAAGAACCCTAGAGGAAGAGTAAAAATGTAAAATATTTGGACTTCAGAGGCTGGGGGCCAGGGTGGTCAGTGTTACACAAGAAAGGATTCTCTATATAAATCATGGAACTACTGGAACTATTTAATTAAATATATTGGGGAGGTAACCTAGCTTCTCTGAGAAATCGCCTGAGCCAAAAATACCTGAGTTCAAATCTCAGTTCTGGCATATACTTGTTGTATTACCCAGACTGAGTCAATTAACCTCTGAGTATCTCAAGTCAATTCTTTCAGATTATAGATTACAGAACAGATAGATGTCCATTAGTAAAAGAAGCTTCCTTTCTTGGTATCCCCTAGACCAGTGATGGGCAAACTATAGCCCTCGGGACAGATGCAGCCCCCTGAAATGTTTTATCCAGCTGCATGACATTATTCCTAATCTGATGAATACAATGAGTAGGACACAATACAGTGAGACTTTGAAAGAGCTGCCTTAGAAACAGACTGACAGATGAACATTTCCTTTCCTTTGGCCCCCTCTTTAAAAAGTTTGCCCATCACTGCCTTATACCAATGAAATCATACAGCTAGTCCCCACAGGCCACTACCTCCCAATATAATAAATTAAGGGAATATATGAAGAACTTAAAATAAATTAGTAATGAAGAGAGCATCCTTAAAAACTTGAGAAACATCTCTCATTCTTCTCCATTAAAACTGGAGTTAGATGAGGAATGAGTCCTAATGGAGCCTCTGACCCTAGAGACAGATTATGAAGACATGGGAAAATTACTTTATCTCCTTCAGTGAGTGTCCTAGTCACAAGAAGATTATTCTTATTTGATCAATCAATTACTTTATAAAACATACGTTTTAATGATCCCTTGAATAAATGGTCAAACTCACTTAATAAAGAGATACAAATTATGATAGCTTCGAGCTAACACCTCATAACCATCAAATTGGTAAAACTAGTGAAAAGCAACAAAATTTAAGGCTGGTGGCATTGTGGAAAAACAGGTATACACATTGTTGGTGGAATTGCAAATGTGTACAATGATTTTCAGACAACAATTTGGCAGTAAGAATTACAAAAATAATCTTACCCTTTAACTCAAGAATTCCATTGTTGGGAATAGACGCTTAGAAGTATTATTTTGAGATTGCTGTTAAATGCTTTTCGTAACAGCATTATTTGTCATTGCAAAAAGTTGGCAGCTTAAATGGCCAACAATAGGGGAATGGTTAAATAAATTGTGTTACAATAATGTAATGGAATGCTCTGATGTAATGCAGACAAGCAAGTATGAGGAATATAAAGAAATCTGGAAAGACCTTTATGAAATAGTGCAAAAGAAAGAAAACCAAAGGAGAAGAAGAGAGTAAATCCTAACTACAACCATATAACAGGAAATGTGAATAAGGATATATGAAAAAAAACAAAACTTTTATGGAGATGTAGAGGAAAGGACTTGTAAGGCCAAGTAAGTTTATGCTTTGCAGTTGTTATTTAAATGCAAATAGCTGCAAAGTCAATTTTATTCCTTGTGTTGGTTTAAGTTTATATAAAGTATTTTTTAAAGCCTTTACTTTCTGTCTTAGAATTAATACCAAGAACTGGCTCCAAGGCAGAAGAGTGATAAGGGCTAAGCAATGGGGGTTATATGACAGCTGGGAAGTGTCTGAGGCCAAATTTGAACCCAAGACCTCCCCTTTCCAGTTCTGGTTCTCTATCCACTGAGCCACCTAGTTGCCCTAAGGAGTATAGATTCTAACAAGGGAAGACAACATATAAAAAGGTGCTGGAGAGTTACCATGGAGGGAGTATAGTGGAGAAAGAAATTAAAAGGGGAATCTATAGAAGAATAAAGGAGTGAATATGACCAACCTGGGGTCTTCCTTAAAATGGTGGAGCTGATCAAACAGAGGAAGGGTCTACAGTGACAGAAGGATCTTCCAGAGTGACAAGGCTACAGAGGAGGAAAATCTTCCAGGGTGAGAAGACCATTGGATAAGGGTGGAGGAAGTAGTCCAGACAATCAGAAGTGGACCCTGAAGAGAAACAGAAGAGGGAGCATAGAATACCAAAGAGAGAAGGAACCTCAAAGACCATTTAATTCAGACTGTATGTAGAAAAAAATCTCATTTACAAGCCATCCAACAAGTGGCCATCTTGCCTTTGCTTGAAGACTTCCAAGTGATGAAGAGCTATCCCACAAAGCACTTCATTCTAACATGTCATGCTATACTCGTACATATGTGGATATAGTTACACACATATCCATGTGGGTTAACACTCTATAGCCTCATATGTGTAGTACTCACCTCAAAGGACTCCTATGATAAAAATAATAATAATATGAGATAATGTATGCTAGGAAGAAAACTCACTCTGTCACTGTAGATTACTACCTCCCTTGAAATTTATAGTCTTAGAGGCTTGCCTTGGGGCATTAAGAGATGAAGTTACTTGTCCAGGGTAATATAGCCAATACTTATGTGGGAAGGTGGGTCTTGAACCCATGTTAGTCACTTTAAAAGACTTTAGGACAAGCACTGTGTTAAGCCCTGGGGATATATTAAAAAATAGCAACAATAAAAAAGTCCAGCTTTCAAAGAACTTATATTTGATGGGAATAACAACATGGCATGTACACAGTAGATGGAAATTAATATCAGAGTGGAAAACACTAGTACCTGGAAAATACCTGGAAAAGTCTTCTACAGAAGGTGGGATTTTAGCTCTGAGTTTTGAAGAGCCTTAGTTAGGAAAGCGAGGAGGTCCAGGTGGGGGGGCGGGGTAGGGCAGAGCACTCTAGGCATGGGGATGGGGGATAGCAGTACAAAGATGTGGGGTCTGAAAATGGAGGATTATGTGTGAGAAATCAAGGGAGTGCCTCAGAACCAGAGACTATGCAGAGAGGAGACAAGTTCTCTTGCTATCAGTTACTTATTATTGTAATTGTTGATAAAGCAAACCTTACTTTGTAAACTTAATTCTACTTACTGTATGTGCCCAAATATCATAAAATTAGATTCTCAGAAGATGTCTTGTTTCATACTTTTCACTAATTTAGAGGGGACAGCCCTTCCACTTAGTCTGAATGAATGATATTTTACTAATATTCAGTCTATGTTCATAGTGCTAAAAGGAAAGTGGAACGAGCAGGTCTAGATGGAATGAAGTAAGGGCATTTGTAGAGATAGCCACAGCCCCTAGGTGGTTCAGTAGATAGAGCATTGGGCCAGGAGTTAGGAAGACTTGAGTTCAAATCTGTCCTTGGATGTTTAGTAGCTGTATCATCTTGGGCAAATCACTTGACCTCTTGTTTGCCTTAATCCACTGAAGAATCAAATGGCAAACCACTCCAGCATCTTTGCCAAGAAAACCCCATAGCCAGTATGGCCCATGGGGGTCATGAAGAGTCAGACAGGACTAAATAACAAATACAGAGAGAGCAATTTTTCAACAAGGCTTTAGAGATGGGAAGGGAGTTGGATTTGGGGTGAAATCAAGCAGGGAGACAGAGAACCTAGGATACTAACATGAGGTGGGAGGATGAGAAGAAAGAGTAATGAGGAAGGCTTACTCTAACCCTCTATCTGGTAGGTTCCCATTTGACTTTATTCTATTTATTCATTTTTTTTAAACTCTTACCTTCTGTCTTAGAATCAATACCAAGTATTGCTTCTAAGGCAGATGAGTGGTTAAGGGCTAGGTTAAGTGACTTGCCCAGGGTCCCACAGCTAGGAAGTATCTGAGGCTATTGCCGAACCCAGATCCTCCTGACTCCAAGCCTGGAGTTCTTCTACTGGGCTACCGAGTTGCCTCTTATTCTATTTATTCTCACTAACTAGGCCCCCTTTTTTTTTCTGGTTGCTAAAGGAATGCAACTTTTGTCAATATCTCTAAACTTGGCATTCCTAAAGCAAAATCCAAGTCATCCCTGTCTAGTTATAAGCTCTAAGATTAAGGTTTCTCCTTGGGCCTCTAGCTGGTCATTGACAGTAATGGAATACCTTCTTTGATCATGAGTTGTCTCTAGTAATCCCCTTTTGGTCTAGGTGAAGATCATTCAAGGTTGAGTACTCCAAGAATGTCTGATTTGTACATGATGTGCTCCAATAATCTCCCAGGAACCCTGATGTGGATTGAGGTTCAGGTAAATAAATGGACTTTTTACTTGCTTTTCCATGTAAAAAACAAGTTTTTTTTTCTCTTCTGGATAAAAGACAAATGGATTGAGAGTTTATGAACAATTTTCCACCCTTGGGAATGTGAACATAGAGGATAAATTGAGTCTAAGGGACTAAGTGTTGATTTAGAGCTAACAAGAACCTTAGAGGCCATCTAGTCCAACTCCTCCATTTTGCAGACGAGGAGGAAATCTAGGTTCAAAGTGATCATATGACTAATTCAAGGTAACACAAGTATTAAGTATCAGAGGTCAGATTTGAACGCTTAATTCCCAAACCAACTTCCCTTCCATCTTGGTACATGTTGCCAGAGCAATGACATTCTATTCAAGTGCTTGTAATATGTTGGAATCTTTGACCCAAGGAAAAGATTAACCTTGGGGACAAATTCAAAGCCAGCTTCCTGGGGAGGTATAACATTTCTCAATAGAACCGGGGTGTCTGAGTGGGCACTGGGCAGAATATTGAGCAATTTGATGGAAAAAGGTAAGAAAGTATGGCCCTATCATTGTTGTCACTGGACATTTATTGAAGGGCGTTCAGCGTGCCTAATGCTGTTGGGAATACAAAATATACTTCCTGGAAAATCTAGGTGGATTGAGTTAGAAGGAGGGAAGGCTGGAGGTACAAAGTGGTATGTTGACTGGTTCCATGGTAGTAAATATGATGTATAATTTTAATTAAACCACCCCACCCCAGGGCGCTGGAATTTGGCTATCTACCTCAGCAGTTGGAGATGAGTTAGAGATGGGCAGAGGAGGAGCTAGTATTCTCCTGAGCTTTTGGGGCTACAGGCAAGAGGGAAAGGGATCAAGGGCAGATAAGGGTACTAGCCTTAGTGAAGAGAAGAGAGAGTTCATCTGTGTCCAGAGTAAACAGGAGAACAGAAGGAGCTCTAAGTGAATTTAAGGAATGGAGAAGAGAAAGGGGCCAGTGGGGAACTCCCATCAATTGGTCTCAATCTTATCAATAAAAGTTATTTGCTTGTATGTATAAGTCAGTGGAATTGCTTGTCAACCCCAGAAGGGTAGAGGAAAGAGGGGAGGGAGACAACAAGAATCATGTAACCATGAAAAATATAAAATTTAATAAAATTTTAAAAATAAAGGTTATTTACTATAAATATAGGGATAGGGCTACTATTGGCGGAGAGAGGAAAGAATGAAAAGATTTGGAACAAGTTAC
This sequence comes from Gracilinanus agilis, assembly GCF_016433145.1. Classification (NCBI taxonomy): domain Eukaryota; kingdom Metazoa; phylum Chordata; class Mammalia; order Didelphimorphia; family Didelphidae; genus Gracilinanus; species Gracilinanus agilis. The sequence goes on from NC_058130.1 coordinate 56,653,205, forward strand.
TACGGAAAATAAAATCTCATCCTAAATTATATGATAAAGGTGTTTCTCTCACTCCTCTGATTAGGTCATAAACTTCTCAAGGGCAGGATCTGCATCGCTGCATCTGATTTTAATAGTATCATAGCTGTTATATTGGTTAAGCTGAGGCTTGACCCACTCTCTTGCAACTGGAATTCCTTTCTCCCATATCAATTCTCAGAAAGTCATCTAATCCAACTTCCTCATTTTACAGATGAGGACACTAAGGCCCAAAACATTAAGCGATTTGTCCAAGATCATACACGTAGTGACAGAGGCGGCATTTGAACCCACGTATTCCTGCTGTCAATCCAGAATCTTTGTATTCCTTGTGCCTAATAATAAATGTTTCTTGCATTGACAAAAACCCCAACAGTAAAACAACAAACAGGTTTTCCATTTGTCCCTGTGGCACAAGACCTTTGATGACAATGTTACATGGAAAATGTTTGCACGGCCAGGAGAATTTTTTTGCTTTTGTTTTTAACACACACACACACTTCTAGTTCATTAATTACAGTCAGGTTTTTTTTCTTCAACACATCATATCTCTTTGATTTTATGAATGGAAAAATGTGGCATGTATCCACTGGCTTAATCTAAGGTGTCAACAATCCCTCTCTGAAGCTATTGAAATAAGAGGAGTGCCTGTGATTACTAAAGATCTCCCAGTGATTAAAAAAAAAAAAAAAAAGAGGAATTGCATAAAGTTCTGGCTACCCACATCAGAATGATTCAGCAAAAGAATTTGCTTCCATTGACTCTGGAGTTAGGTAATGGTGAACTTTCAGGAATACTTTCTCTTCAAACCTCAGGGATTCAGGCAAAAGGAAACAACTGCTGATTCCCTGAGCTGCTACAGCTTCTGGGAGATGGAGGAGCTGAGCTTCTGCTCTTCACATGCTTTGGGAAGAATTCCAGTTCATCTGCTTTCGCTTCTCATCCACAGACAAGGGCCTGTTTGACTCTAACCAGAGCAAAGTTCTCTACTCTGCTGACAAGATTCATTTCTAAGAGAGACCAACAAGAGTTCCGTGACTGAAGCGGATCTTACAAGTCATCAGCTGGTCCAATTCCCTTATTTTACAGATGGGAAAACTGAGGTTTGGGGGAGGTTGAGTGACTTACCCTAAGTCACAAAAGTAGGAAGCATCATTTAAAAGGTAGTCAGGCCTGTGACCCCATTGTCAGTGGTCTTTGCACTATATTAGAAAAAGCAAGTTACTTGCTTAAGGTCACTCAAGTAATAAGGAGCAGAGGAGAGTTTTGAATCCAAATCCTTTTTCTCCGAATTCAGGGCTCCTTTCACTGAACCATGTTGCCTCAGCAAACCCCTGGCTCCTTAGAATTAATCTCTCTGGTATACTCACTAGAAGTTCTGTCCTCTGTACCAGACTCTAAAGCCTTTTTATTTGTAATGCTCACTCCCTAGGGGATACCTGATTAAGAAAGGGGAAGAAAAAGGATATCTGATATGGAGCGCCACTGAGCCAAACACTACCCATGGGGTGTGTGTGTGTGTGTGTGTGTGTGTGTGTTCCTAACAGGATTGTTAACCTTTGATTTCCAGGTCTAGTCAGAGAGTAAAACCTTGGCCATCCAGAACCCTAGGGAATAAGTTATCCTGCCTAGACAAGTCTTCCAGGGAGTTCAGTTAATCCTTTGGACTTTAAAAATGTTTTAATAATGATTGAGTGAGTGAAAAAATATTTATTAAGTTCTAATATGTGTAAATCACTGTGCTAAGCAATGGAAAATACAAATAGAAAATGGGAGACAGTCCCCATTCTCAAGGAACTCACATTCTCATGGGGGAGACGGCACATACAAGTCAGACGGTAATGTTGGACTAGATGGTGTCTGAGTTCTCTTCCACCTGGAGAACTTGGATCCTTAGTTGCTTAGCCTCTCAGGCCTCAGTTTCCTCATCCATAAAATAAAATTTAAAAACAAAACAATAGCTGCTTCCTCCACCCGAAAAGCCTTTCCTGCTCCCCCAGCAGCTAATATCTTCTCCCATTACTCAATTGTCTTGTAGAAATACAATAACACATCATCTCTATTTTTATATATTTATATTTGTACACATTGTTTCCCCCAATTGGATGTAAGCTCTTCAGCCCAAGGTTGGCTTTATATTTGCCTTTATGTCCCCAGTACTTAGCATCGTGTCTATTCATGGTAGATGTTTAAAATTGTTTATTGATTAATAAATGGATCATTTTGAAAGGAAATCTTTTTATAATCCACCATACATTCCACGCCTTCTTATGAAGACTATCATATATACCTAATGTCATTTAACCCTTTCATCGTGGAAGAATTGTTATTTCCATGATTGATCATCATTTCCATCATTGATATTGACTTAACATGACCTCAGCATTAGCAAAATGGTCCCCAACTGCTGTGGCATTTGTATAGTTCTTTTCATCCTTCACAGTCTGACTACCACCTGCCTTTCCTGCCTAATTTTTAGTCCTTCTCAGAAAATCTTATGTTCAAGTCAAAGAGGGCAGCTAGTTGTTCTCTGAACTCAACAATCGATCCCTCACCTCAGTGAATTCACCCAAGCCACCCTCTGTACCTAGGATGCTCTCTCCTTTTCATTCCTCCTTTCAGAATCCTTCACCTTTCCTAAAGGTCAGGCGCTACCTCCTCTGGGAAGTCTTCCCAGATGCCTTCAGTTGCTAGTTCTAGTCCTAGAAAGAATTAGCTTCTAGTTCTTTCCTCCACCTCCAATTATTTTTCATTTATTTCTTTGTGTATGTGCTGCTGAAATATAAGCTTCTTGGTGGCAGGGATTTTTCATTTCTTGTCTTTGAACTCTTAGCATTTAGCTGCATGCCCTGTACTTAGTAGGTACTTAAATGTCCATTGGATCACTCTAACTGAACTACTATCTGATTCTCTGTCAGGTAAACCTGCCAAGGTAGAGCCCCTCCCTCACTCTTGGTTTACCACTTCTAACCTTCCAGGGCTAGGGATACACGCCTGTTAGAACTGTATGTAATACCAAAGTCAACAGGCTCTAAATTGAGCACAAGAAAGAATATGGTGACATCTACTTTGGGGTCTCTAAGGTGTTTTGTTGTTGTTTTTTCCTTCTTTACCTGTTTTCAGTTGTTTCCGTTTTCTGAATAGTGAGGTTACAAAATAGCCGAGTTGTATATTGGTAAAGTATCTAGACAGTTCATTGGATCACAGTTTTAAGACCAGAAGGGACTTTGGAGATTTGTCTAACCCCTTCATTTTATACATGAGGAGACAGAGAACCCCAAAGGGAAAAGACTTGCCCAGGGTCACACAAGCAAGAAAATAGCTGTGCTTAGATTTGAACCCAGGTCTCCTGAACCCACATCCAACATTCTTTTGTTTCTTCTTTATTTCTTACTCATTCAATAGTTAATTCTCTTTTCAGCACTCTGGGTTCCTTGGGGTTCCTTGAGATAGCCCTTCCTTGACAGCTCTACAAACGTTCATATCCTTTGCCAATACATCTGTCTTACCTCTTGATCCTAACTTATATACAATTCATTGGGACCAATCAGTCTTTCACTGGAAGATTATTCCTCTTTTCCCAGCTCAGGAAAGGAGAGAGGAGAATGAATACATCCCTTAAGGTTCGACAATAATATAGCATAGTAAAAAGAGCCTTGAGCTAGGAGCCAGAAGATTTGGACTTGGGTCATGACTGCTCCAAATAACTCACTATGGGACATTAAGCAAATCACTTAACCTTTCTGAAGCTGGATCCTTATCTGAAAGATAAAGATAACAAATGTTTGAGCTCTCGAGATCTCAGATGGTTGTTTCTGATTTTGTAAGATTATTATTACGGAGAGATTATAGTCAGAGAGATATTATAGTCAGATGGCATCTTTATCCAAGGGATTCTAAAGATTAGATGCCTGGATTCTTTTTTAATTAGGAAAATTACGTTGGTAAAAGAGAGGGAAAGAAAAGTGGGGGCGGGGGGGAAGAAATAAAGAGGGGAGCGGAAGAGGGAAGGGAAAGAAAGGGAGACAGCGAACAGAAAGGAAGAGAGGAAGAGAGGAGAAAGAGAGAGAGATGTGAGGAAGCAGAGGGAAAGAGAGAACTAGGAGAGACAAAGGGATTGGGAAAAGAAGGGGTTACTGATAGAGGTCTCTAAATATTATTGTGCCTGGAAATGATAGGAAGTATTTTAAAATGTGAGACATTAAAAAATTAGACAAATTCCATTTTTATCTGTTTGCATTACCCGTCAAAACATTTGGACTTTTATTATTCTGGTTTTTCCTCATCCTTTATTTAAAATATAATATTTCTACCACCAATGGGGGGTTGGTGGTGGGAATGTTGAACTCTTTTTGTAGAGTATCACAGATTCTGTTGGCTGGGTGGGCAATTGAGGTTTCCAAATTAGTTGATGTTGCTTAACTGTTTTTCCTCATCACAGGAAAAGGCTGGAGAGAGGGGCGTATTTAGAAATGAGAAATAAGATGTAAAAACAAAAGCATCCATAAAGTCTAGTATGTGTTTATATTTGCATATCTATGCATTTATATATATATATATGTTAACTTTTCAGAGTCTTATGTGACTCTCTTAGACTATACATTGCTGAGAAGGCACCCATCTACATGGGTGAAGGAAGTTCGTTTCCCAGAGTTCTCCCCATTGATGAGAATACAGGTCTGATAATGTGCGTATGTTTATTTCAGAGCAGATCTGTTATTACATCTGGATAGGAAGTTCCAGGTGAGCCAGCCATAAAAATGAGCACCTCCTCTGCACTGTATAATTTTAGAGAGTTGCTTAAGGCATCAAGAGGACAAGGGACTTTCCCAAGGACATAGAACCAAAGGTAGAAACCGAACCTAGTTCTTCCTTTCTACAAAACCAGCTCTCTATCCATGATGCCCTGCTACCTCTCCTTAGATGAGTAGCTGGCACTTAGTAAGCATATAATATATATTTTTTCATTCATTGATTCCTTTATTCATATATGTATATGTGGGTTCTTGGATCCAGTGACACCAGTCTCTTTGCTATTCCTCTCAAATGACTCTCCAGGGCAGCTAGGTGGCTCGGAGGATAGAGTGCCAGACCTGGAGTCAGGGAGGACCTGGGTTCAAATGTGATCTAAGATACTTCCTAGTTGTGTGACCCTGGGCAAATCACTTAACCCAACTGCCCAGCCCTTACCACTCTTCTGTCTTAGAACCAATACACAATATTGATTCTAAGATAGAAGGTAAGGGTTTAAAAAAAAAAAAACAAAAACATTCCAACTCTCAACTGATCATTCTCACTGGCTGTCCCCTATGACTAGAACATGCTCCCTCCTCTTCCATGGCTTTCCTGGCTTTCTTCAAGCCTCCTCAGCTGCATCCCCACCTTATGAACCAAGCCCTTCTCCCAGGTCCCCTTAATCTTAATGCCTCCCCTCTTTGATTACCCCCAATTTATCCTGTATATATCTTGTTTGATGCAGTTGTTTGCATGTTGTCTCCCCATTAGACTTTGAGCTCCCTAAGAATAAGGACTGTATTTTTCTTTCTTTCTTCCTTTCTTTTTCTTTCTTTCTTTCTTTCTTTCTTTCTTTCTTTCTTTCTTTCTTTCTTTCCTTCCTTCCTTC
>NC_058130.1:56659126-56684206 GCF_016433145.1 Gracilinanus agilis
CTTCCTTATTTCTTATTTATTTGATTACTTATTTATTTTCTTTTAAACCCTTCCCTTCTGTCTTAGAATCAATACTATGTATTTGTTCCAAGGCAGAAGAGCAGTAAGGGCTAGGCAATGGGGGTTAAGTGACTTGCCCAGGGTCATACAGTAAAGAAGTGTCTGAGACCAGATTTGAACCTAGGACCTCCCATCTCTAGGCCTCTCATCTCATTCCACTCAGCCCCCCGGCTTTCCTCAATGTATTTTTCATTTTTTGTATCCCCAGTGATAACACAGTACCTGGCACATAGTAGGTACTTCAATGCTAGTTGATTGATTAATACATAAATAGAAAATGAGTGAATTTAAAAACATTAATTCCATTCCTACTATTTGTCTAGTGCTATGCTAAGTGCTGAATAGAGGATACATATAATCACATATGCATGTGTAAACCTAGATATAGATGATTTCCAAATAACAAAAGAAAAGAACCATTCTGGACCTTGACTCCCTCCATCTAGCCTTCTTCAGGTCCCTCACAATTGCCTCAGTGCCTACCTCTTGGTAAGGAGGCCATGTTTTCTTTCCAATCCTCATTTCCCCTTATTCCTTCATTTGTAAATCTCTCTAAAACTACTGACTTTAACTATGTATTTCATTACTTATTTAAACAAGTTGTCGCAGATTTGCCCCCAAGTCTCCCGAGTGAACATTTATAATCTTAAGCAATCTAAAGAGCCCTGATGAGAAAATTTAGCCCTAGTTCTTAGAGAAGAGCTAGACAGGGCCTCGTACATCAGAAGCCTTTTACTATTAAGGGAATAAATACCAAAAGGATAACAATTAAAAAAAGATCCCACACCCACCCCATCACCTAGTTTATGGAGCTGGAGGAGACTCTTAGGCTTCCCAGTCTAATTCTGATTATCTAAATCATAGAATCATAGATTAAATGCTAGAAAGAACCTGAGAGGTTGTCTTACCCAACTACTGCATTTTACAGGTGAGGAAACTGAGGTCCAGAGAAGTTAAATGATTTGGCCATCATCATATTGATAAAAAGTAGCAGAGTCAGGATCCAAATTCAGATCCTATGACTGTATAGACCCCCAATATTTCCCCTAGATTCTTCTGATTCCTGTAAGAAAGTCAGGCCTGGAAGGATTAAGTGACTTGCTCAGCTAGGTTCATGCTGTGGTAGAGCCAGAACTAGAACTCAGGCCCATTGACCGCTAGCCCTGAGTTTAGGCCACCACACCACATAGCTACCTACCTCCTCTCCATATGACTCCATGAGTCCTGAAAATGTCCTAGACTCAGTGCTTTGGTGACCACAACTATTTAAACTTCATGGCTCTTCCAGCCTTGAGTGGGTTTCTGGAATTCAGAGTTTGTAACTTAGTTATGCAATCCTCTGGGATGTCTTAGCCACCACAAATTGACTTGGGTGGGAAAACATTTATCATCATTCTAAGACACAATGATGTTTAGAGACTTTTATCAGTAGCCTCTTTTCTCTATCCCTTTGGCTCTCCTTGCTCTCTCTTTCTCTTCATATTCCCATCTCTCTCTCTGTCTGTCTCTCTCTGTCTCTGTCTCTGTCTGTCTCTCTGTCTGTCTCTCTCTGTCTCTCTCCCTTCCTCTCCCTCTCCTCTCTCTGTCTCTCTCTCTGTCTGTCTCTTTCTCTTTCTCTCTCTCCTCCTCCTTTTTATCTCTCTTTCCCCTCCTTCCTTTTTCCCCATCTCTTCTTCTTCTATTCTTTTTTCTCTCTGCTTCCCTTCTCTCTCTCTCTCCCTCTCCTTTTCTCTGTCTCTGTCTCTCTTTCTCCCTTTCCTCCTCCTCCTCCTTTCTATCTCTCTTTCCCCTCCTTCCTTTTTCCCATCTCTTTTCCTTCTGTTCTTTTTTCTCTCTTCCTCCCTTCCCTCTTACTATCTCTCTCTCTCTTCCCTTCTCCTCTCTCCCACATCCCTCCATCTCTTTCTTCTCTTTTTTTACTCTCTGTGTGTGCTTGTGTTTCTCTTTAAGAGAAAAAAACTAATCAAATATTTTCAACTATTGCCTTTGAGCCCAACATACTGAATTCATCACCAGCAAATGGGAAGCACTTGATGCAGACTGCCTTATATAAAGTGCCTGTGTGTGAGAGCTCCTTTGACTCTGAATGGGAAGTGATGAAAACTCTGGTTTGCACGTGGAATACAAGCAAGTTGGCACATTCACCACCACCTATGTAATCTTGCTCCAAAGAATCAGGGGTTAACAAAGTGAGTGGCAAACATATGCCTGGCTGTACAAACACCTAGTACAAAAGAAATAACATATAAGCATGTCAAACACACTGTCAGTATGAAAAGGGGGTCTTTTGGGGTCACCTAGGGGGCTCAATGGACTGAAAGACAAGCCCAGAGACAAGAGGTCCTGGATTCAAATCTGGCCTCAGACACTTCCTAGCTGTGTGACCCTGGACAAGTCATTTAACCCCCATTGCCTAGCTGTTACCACACTTCTGCCTTGGAACCATACATAGTTTTGATTCTAAGATGGAATGTCAGGGTTTAAAAAAATAAAAAAATAAACATTTTAAAAGGGGTGTCTTCACATCTTTTAAGGTTATGCTAAAAAAAAAAAAGATTTTAAAATGGTGCTGGGGAGTAGACTCACTACCAGGCCCCCCTGGAGTGTATTGATTTCAAGGAGGAAAAAAGGCTTATTTGTTCAAAAATATTTCTGACAGTTCTATTTGTAATAATTTTTTTTTAAATTGGGAATACACATGGTGTCCATCAGCTAGAGAATGGCAAACTGTTATACCATGTATATAATAGAATACCTTGACATGAGAAATGTTAAACTTGAAAAACTCAAAGAATTATGGGAAGAAATCAGAAGTGGTGCAGAATGAAGAATGTTCGATCAAAGGAATAATAATAATACATCCTGAATACAACTAAAAAGCTAAGGATGTCAAGGATCCCAACAAGTCCCTGTTATATTCACCCTAAAGAAGATCAGAAAGAATAACCCAAACTAGAACAATGAAAACAGAGCCAGAGCTCTGAATGTTTTTACCTGGGGCACATAGAGGGGCAGAGGAGATGGTCAGTCCAGCAATAAGGGGCAGGCTTGCTGGGAGAAGGGAACAGCTGGCCTTTGCTGTCAGGGGGGCTTGTCCTCTTAGGCTGTCTGGACCTTGGAGCAAGGCACATGCTGTCATGTGCTCGTTAGAGCTCCGAATCCTATAAAAAGGAGGTTAACCGAGACATACAAAATCATTTCCAATTCCCTGTTAGTTTATGTTATTTTGACTTGCTTGCTCACTTGCTTGCTTCTTGTTTTCTTTTTTGGTACTCTTGTTTATTTATTAAGATCCCAATATTTACCAATTAAAGTTCAAATCTTCCCCCTGCCCCTTTTGAAGAGCCATAAGAGGGAGACCGAGAAGGGTTGGGGTTTTTTTTTTTTGTCGTCGTTGTTGTTATTGCACAATTTTTTTCCTTTCCTATCTTTGGCCCTTGTCAATTTCTTTGGCGTCAGACAGGCAATTGGACAGTTTCTCGCAGTAAATTATTTTGCTGAGAAATCCTGTGCAGCCGGTATGGCCTGATTCAACTAGAAATGATAAAACAACAATGTTGCTTTTCAAGTTGCAAAGACCAGAAGGAGCTCCCTCGCCACCACCTGTTCTAGCCTTGTGGCTCTCGTGAAGAGTGCAAGGCTGAACTTCAGCTCCCAGGAGATGGGGAGGGTGGAAGAGGGTGGAGGGAAGATATTTCCTTTGGCCTTCAAGCCCGTCCACATGGCACCAAGGCCAAAGGCTCTCTTGAGCCTCCCGGCAGGGTCAGAGCATTCAGAGAACATCCGAGTTCTTTTTCAGGGGGCCACGGGTGAGAGATGTAGACGGCCCCTAACCTGGGCTACAGCTCCTAAACTGGATGGGCTCCATTTTCTAGTGAAGAATTCTACCAGGATTAGCACTCATTTATAAGAAATGTTGACTCTTGGGGGCAGCTGGGTGGCTCAGTGGACAGAGAGCCAGGCCCAGAGACAGGAGGTCCTGGATTCAAATCCGACCTCAGACACTTCCTAGCTATGTGACCCTGGGCAAGTCACTTAACTCCCATTGCCTACTCCTTCTGCTTTGGAACCAATACACAGTAGTGATTCTAAGATAGAAGATGAGGTTATTAAAAGAAAAAAAAAAAAAGGAAATGTTGACTCTAGAACACTGACTCTAGAAGTCTCTAGAGAGCAGGGACTGCTTCGTTTCTGTCTTTGGAACCTCAGCTCCCAGAAGAATGCCTAGGATAGTGGAGGCACTTAGTGGCATAGTCAGTAGGGCACTAAATTTAGTCAGGAAAACCTGAGTTCAAATCCTGCCTCGGATACTCACTAGCCGTATGACCCTGAACAAGTCACAACCTTTCTGTGTCCTCAAACATAAAATGGAGGAGATAATGGTACATAACCCTCCAGGGCTGTTATAAGGATAAAATGAGATCCTATTTAGGAAGTGCTTTGCAAACTTTAAAGCACTATGTAAATGCTAACTATCATTACTATTATTTTGTTTGGAATTCCGTCCAGTCGTCTGGCCTCGTGTGAATTTGCCCAGCTTGCTCAGCAGAGTAGATCTAACCTATTCTCTTGATGAGCCTGGGGTGTAATTGGAAGAAGATTGGTCCTAGATTCAGAAGGTCTAGATCTGCATCCGGACTCTGCCACCAACTCATTGGGGAAGTCACTTAAACTAAGCTAACTAACTAAAACAAGGCACTTAAACTAAAGTGCCTCAGTTTTATCATCTGTAAATGGGGATTAAAAGATTGGCATTACCTAATCCCATTGGACTATTGTTGGGAGAAGTTAGAAAAATGGATCGAGAGCATTATAGAGTGGGAAACTGGGTGACTCAATGGATTGAGAACCAAACCTAGAGATGGGATGTGCTGGGTTCACATGTGGCCTCAGATACTCCCTAGCTGTATGATCCTGGGCAAGTCACTTTACCTCCATGGCCTTACCACTTTTCTGCCTTGGAACCAATACACAGTACTGATTCCAAATTGGAAGGTAAGGTTTTTGTTTTTTAAAGCACTCTATAATATCAGTTATTATTATTTGCAAAAATGGACTGCCTGATAAAGAGAACTGAGTGGCTGCCATCATTGGTAAAGCCCTTCAGCTGCACTGATCCCACCCTGGCAGCCAGAAGTTCTCATTTAGAAATAATTGGGCTGCCCTCCTTTCCTTCTGGCACTCTCTCCTACAGGCACCAAGACACAGGTGAAGACCTGTTTCCATACAAAGATGTTTCCTTCCTATCTGGCACCCCCCAGATAGAAATCACGTTTCATAATGTTTTCCTCCCTTTGTTCTCAGATGTTCTAAGTCAGCTGCCTGCAGCCCATGTCAACATCAGGACACCTGGGGGCAGAGCTCGCTACCAGAACAACAGGAGAGATGTGCCAACAAATTTGATTAGAAATCTCCCTCCTAGAAATATGGGGGCCTCTTTAGAGACACCAAACCGGCAACTTGAAAGCTACGCCAAGGCTTCCAATTATTCCAAGGCAGAAGGTGACCAAGGAGAGAACTTCTGAAGGGAGCTCTTAGCTGTCGGATAGACTTGCCTACTAGGATTGGGGGAATCTCGGAGACTGCAGGTGGGCAGAGGAGGAACTGTAGAGGTGGTTGTCTACACCTCTGATAGCCTCGAGCTCTTGGGGTCAGAACAGACCCCCACTTTGTACCTGGATAGAAATCCCCTACTTAAAGACCTCCAATAAAGGGCAGCCCACTGCATTCGCAAACTGCCCATCATCCACTTTGAGATTGCCCTCATTGATAGAAAGCCTTTCCTGGCACTGAGCTCAGACCTCTCTCTCTAAGACAGCCACACAGGAGAATCGTTATTCCATGTGGCAGTGATTCTGGGATGATTGTTTCGGAAGATTCTAGAAGAGTTTAGCAAATCCACTCAGGAGTTGGTGTGCCAGCTTTGTCTTCTCCCTCTCCAAACGAAAATGGAAAATGCCAATCTTTTCTCAGAGGACACTACAAAGGACCAATGGCCTTATACTTTATAATGCTATATAGTCTTCAATGACTTGGGCATGTATTAGCTCATTCATCCAGTCTTTGAAGGACTTGGTCCTATATTAGCTCATTCAATCCTGACAGCTGTCTTATGAGGTTGGCATGATAAAGAAATGAGGTCTAGCAAAAAAAAAGAGGACTTGGAGTCAGGTTCAAATCTCTGCTTTCCTACTGACTACCTGGGCGACATTCAACAGGTCGTTACTCCTCTCTAGACCTCTTTCTTTCTTTGGAAAACGATAGGCTTAGATTAAGTGATCTCCGCAATTCCTTCTGGCTCCAACCGTTGACAGCTTAGTCAGGGCATTGACCAGATGATCTCTTGGAGTTCCTCCTGGTTCTCAATCCTTCCATCCTCAGAGCATGTGCGGCCTTGGACAAATAAACAGATTTGCATTTATTTGTTATTGATGCACACGCACACACAGTACCCACACTCTGGGGTTAGGGGTGGGAGGAAATCAAGGATCAAATATCTAATAAGTGATAGAACCAGGATTAGGGCCCACACTTTCTGATTCCTAGTCCAACAATCCTTCCAATACTCACTACACCTTAAGATAAAAATAATGTCACTGATAATGATTTTAAAGTTATTTATTTAGCATTTGAGGTTTGCAAAGCAATTGAAAAAACAACTCCTACCTTCTTTTTCAGGATCAGTTGTAAGACAGAAACCTGACAAGACCTAAGCAATTGGGGTTAAATGATTTGCCCAAGATCACACAGTTATGAAGAGTCTAATGACAGATTTGAATCCAGGGCCTCCTGGATTCCAGATCTGGCACTTTATCTATTGTGCTACCTAGCTGCACTGATTTGCACAGCCCTTTAAAAATCTCTTGATTGATCTTCATAATAATTGTGGGAGGTAGGTGTTATTATTATCCCTATTTTATGAAGAGGAAACTAAAATCAAATCAATAAACATTTATGAAGCACCTACTATGTGCCAAGCAGGCATTTAGGTGTCACAGTGGATAGAATATCAGATATGGAGTCTGAAAGACTGACTTTCATGAATTCAAATCTGGCCTCACACACTTAGTAGCTGTGTGAACTTGGGCAAGTCACTTAGCTCTATTTGCTTTAGTTAGCCCACCTATCAAATGAATTGGAAAAGGAAATGGCAAGCCAGGCCTAGAGACGGGAGGTCCTAGGTTCAAATCCGGCCTCAGACACTTCCCAGCTGTGTGACCCTGGGCAGGTCACTTGACCCCCATTGCCTACCCTTACCAATCTTCCACCTATAAGTCAATACACAGAAGTTAAGGGTTTTAAATTAAAAAAAAAAAAAAAAAAGGAAATGGCAAACCATTCTGTATCCTTGTCAAGAAAACCCCAAATGGGGTCATGAAGAGTTGGACATGATTGAACAACTGAACAACAACAAAATATGCCAGGCATTACACTGTGTTGGAAATAAAAAAGAGGCAAATGACAATCCCTGCCTTCAAGGAGCTTAAAATCTAATGGGGGAAACTGAGGAAGATAGTAGTGAAGTGATTTGTCCAGTGCCTGAAATGAGATGTGAACTCAAGTCTTCCTACCCCCAGTTCTCCATCCACGGTGCCATTTTGCTGCTACTAACTGAAGGAAATAGACAAAAGCCATTATGGCGGACGGTGGATTCCACATCCTCTTGAACATAGTTTTTCATTATCTAAATGTGCTCAACATAATGAAAAGGGATTTGAAATCAGAAGACCTGAGTTCAAAACTTAGATCTATAATATATCATTAGTAATAATAAAAATAGATACTATCTATATAGTCTATGTATCAATATAGCATATACTATTGTAGGTTCCTAATCAATACATAATCAATACCTAATCTAATCTTGCTCACAACACTATCTATATATGATACATATCTATATACTACTTTAAAGTTTGTATATTTACATATATGTATCACATATCACATAATATATTTTACCTATATATACAAAATCACATTTGATCCTTACAACAAATAATCTTGGGAAGTAGGTGCTATTATAATTATACAGAGAAAGAGATTAAGTGACCGTCCAAGGACATACTATTAAGCATCAGAGACAGGATTCAAATTCTGGTCTTCCTAACTGGGGGCCCAAAACTCCACTACTTAGGAGCCTCCATTTCCAGCTTCTATCTGATGTTGGACTAGTGCAGTGATGGTGAGCCTTTTAGAGACCGAATGCCCAAACGGCAACCCTCATGTCGCATGTGAGCCCCATGACTTCCCCATACAGGGGAGAGAGGAATCGTTCTCATTGGGCTGCTGGGCAGAGGGGCAGGTGATGGGAGAAACGTCCTCAGGTGTGGTGGGGAGGGGGAAGGGAGCACCTCCTTTTGCAAACTCTGGCACACATTCCATAGGTTCACCAACATGACTAATCTCTTCTCCTTTCAAAGCTTGAGTTTCCTCAGCACCATTAATCAATATCTTTCCCTGCCTGGAACACGCCATGCCAATTTTCTTCTTCCATTGGCGAGTTCCTTCTGGACGCCTCCATCTTGGAGGCAGGCCCAGGCTAATCAGACTTGGCCACCATGACCCTACATGGATGCCTTCACCTTCTCTTTTCTTATCATGTATTTATATATTATCTTCCCCCATTATAACTTAAGCTCCTTCAGGGCAGAGAGTGGTTTGTTGGGTTTTTTTAATCCTTAATTTAATTTATCCCCTCAGTGCCTTGCACAGTGCCTGGTTCATAGTAAGGAATTAAAAGTGCTTGTTCTCTCTCTGCCTGCTCTGTCCAAAATGAAGAGGTTGGATTAGATGAACTTAAAGGTTCCTTCTAGCTTTGAGTTTTTTGGTTTTTTTTTAAATTAAGATTGAGATTTTTCCTGGCTTCCTCATTCATTGCATTTGCTATTTTGGAATCCTCTTCCGAGCAGGTCACCTCCATGAAGGCTAGAAGTGAGTCAGCTAAAAGAAGGAAAAATAAACTTCGGAACATTGAAAGACGGCAAACAAAGCCTTGGGAATCCAAAGCTCTAAAGGGCAGGGTGTGGGAGGGTTTGTAGCATGGTGCGGGCAGGGTTTAAGTAGCATGTTCAGCAGGTTGGACATGTGTACTTTCCTTCCATTTAATAATTAGAAAGGAATTAGCTCTCCCACTGTGCTGCTAGCCAGCACCTGGTACTCCTGGCGGAGAACACCCTTTAGGATCAAGCAGGCTTCCCAGCCCTTTATGTTCGCTGACAGGAGGTGATGCTTCTTTTTCCTGTGGCAGAGAACTCTACCCTGGTACCTTGTCATCTTTTGGTAAATTCCACAGTTGTATTATGTTCCAATTCAATTTTTTTAAAAATCCCTACCTTCCATCTTAGAATTAATACTGTATATAGATTCTAAGGCAATGGCAGTTAAGTGACCTGTCCAGAGTCACCCAGCCAGGAAGTGTCTGAGACTACATTTGAACCAAGAACCTTAGTCTCCAAGCTGTGTTCTTTATCCTCTGAGTCATCTAACTGCGCCAGCCATTCAAATTTTTAAAAGAATTTATTAAGCACCCACTATGTTCCAGGCACTGGGATAGCCACTAAGAATACAAAGAAAAAAACAAACAAACAAACACAGGACCCTGTCCTCAAGGAGATTACATTCTACTCTTGTTGAAATCTTGGGGAAATTGTCCTGAAACTGAACACCTCTCTTTTTCTCCAGCTAGAGTTCTATCCCATAGAATGGGGACAACTATGTGGTGCAACTATGGCCTCAAATATCTAGTAACTGTGCGACTCTGGGAAATTCGCTTAACTTTTGTTTGCCTCAATTTTTTCATCTGCAAAATGGGGATAGTAACAATACCCACCTCCCAGAGTTATTATGAGCATCAAATAAGATGATTGTAGAGTGCATTGCCTGGCACATAGTAAGTGCTGCATAAATGTTCATTCTTATTATCAATGACAAACTCTCAGAACCTCAGAAGCTCCCTCGTTCAACCTGTTATCAGAATTAAAATGCCGTCTATAGCAGGGGTTGGCAACCTTTTTGGCCGTGAGAGCCATAAACGCCACTTTTTTTAAAATGTAATTTCATGAGAGCCGTACAGTGCTCACAGTGCAGCTCTTGTAACAGCACCTGAAAAAAAATTGACTTTATGGCTCCTGCAGAAAGAGCCAAATCTGGCCCTCGAAAGAGCCAGATATGGCTCGAGAGCCATACGTTGCCGACCCCTGATCTATAGTATCTCCAACAGCCTAAAAGGTACACTGAGAGGAGAACCCACCATCTCCCGAAGCAGTTCATTCTTCTTTAGGATAATGATATTAATATCATAAATAACATAGAATAATAATAATGCATACTTTAAGTTTGCAAAACACTTTATGTGTGTTATTTCACCCTCATAATAACTTCGGAAGGTGTCCTTTTGAATTTGAATTCAAATCCACTTTACCGTCCAATTGACTTTAATGCTAAGGAATTTCTTCCTTACTCAGAATTTAAGTCTACCACTGTGCAAATTCTATCCATATATATCATACATATTCATTAGTAATATATGTCTACGCATACATAAAGTAAATGTACGTCTCATATATTATACTTTTTTCCTTTAAAAAACTTATCATTAATCTAATTTTTAAAATTCAGAAACAATAATCAGCTGTTTTGAAAAGATTTTGTTACTTTACCATTGAGATAGATGAGAAAAGTATATTGTTTTATAGCTCTTTAGTGGTTAGCCACAATATGCTGATAAAAATGGGAGATTGAATTAAACTGAATTTCAAATATGTATATATCTGCAGCCTAGGAATCAGCAGGACCCTCTGCTGCTAAAGGATTCCATTTCTGAACGAACTCACATAAACTAGTTTCAGTCCTGGGGGTGCCTGGTCCCAAGGTGCAGAGATGAGCTTCTCTTGCACAGTCTCATTATTGTCCACTTGAAGCTCCAAGAGTGAATGCTTTTATACTTTGATTTGGCTAATATCTAGGTCAGTGATGGCGAACCTATGGCATGGGTGCCAAAGATGGCATGCAAAGCGCTCTCTGTGGGCATGCAGCCACCCTTCTCTTACTAGGACTGCCAACCCACATATCTTGTCTGGCTCAGCTTTGTGCTATCTAAGCAGCTCCCTTGAAGTCCTTATCTTCTCAAGCCCGCACATGGCTTGGGCTCATCCTCCTGGTGATGATCACCCAGAAGCTCCCAACTCTTTGAACTCACAAGGTTTCCACCAAAACTAGAAAATACCCACTTCTGCTCAGACACTTGCACTCAAGGAAAGAAACACAAAGGAGAGGAGGCAGCCAGAAACTTGAGGTTCAGTTTCAGCTTTCCTAGACCACACTTGGCTCTTCCTGATATTTGTGAATAGATGCCAGAGCTGTAGAGTGAGGAGAAAAAGAGAATAACCCATTTCCTTGTCAATGAAAGTCCAAGTAAAAGTTTCAAACAGTTCCCAAATAATTAATAAATAAGAAAAGAGAAAAAAAGCTGTTTCTCCTTGAATGAGGAAGTCTACTCAATGGCCAGTTTGGTACAGGATTTTCTCCCCAGGCCCCATCACACGAGCCAAAGAGATTCCTTTGTTGCCCCAAGTACAAGGATTTGTGAGCTGAGTCAGAACACATATCACTTCAGGAAAGACCCAAAGTTCAGATCAAGGAGACTTCCCTGATTACCTCCATTTACATATACAAAGAACTTAGACCTGACTGTAGGGGATGGGGAGGGAGGAAGGGGAGGAGAGATAAAGGCTTTGTAACAAGGTCAAGGGAAGATACGTGAATGTCTAAATCTGTTGAGGCATGGTTCCTTGATTCATATACAATGTGTGAATTGATCTGTGACATCTCAGATGGTTCCTTTTCTCTAGTCTAGAGTTGGATACACAGTAGTTGCCTTACAAATATTAATTAATTCAATATGGAAGCACCAACTTCCTACATGAACGTTTTCCATCCATCCTCCATTTATGGAACTCCATTTATTGTCTCCATGAAGGAGGAGAAGTCAACAATATAAATTTATTAACTAAAAGTTTGACTTAATGACAAGGAACATTTTTTTTCTCCCTATGATAGGCTACTAACCTAAAAGAAAAGGAGGCAGCTGGGTGGCTCAGTGGGTAGATTGCCAGGCCTGAAGTCAGGAAAACCTGAGTTCAAATTTGGCCTCAGACACTTATTAGCTGTGTTAAGTGCAAGTCACCTAGCCTTTGTGTGCTTTAATTCACTGGAAAAGGCAGTGACAAATCACTCTAATATTTTTACCAAGAAAAAGAATTAGAAACTGAGATGTCCATCTTTTGGGAAACAACTGAACAAATTGTGGCATGTGTTGGCGATGGAGTACTATTGTGCTATAAGAAATGATAAGCAGGATGATTCCAGAAAAAGCTGGAAAGCTCTGCAGGAACTGATGCAGAGTGAAATAAGCAGAACCAGGAGAACACTGTACACAGTAACAGCAATATTGTACAGTGATCAACTGTGAAAACTTGGCTATTCTCAGCGATGCAATGATCTGGAACAATTCTGCAGGATTTATGATTATAGAATGCTATCCATTTCCAAAGAAGGAACTATAAGATTTGGAAAGCAGATCAAATCATGATATTTTTCACTTCAGTTGGGTTTTTATTTGAGGGTTTTGGTTTTCTATGAGTCTTCTCTTACAACAATGAACAATATGGAAATATGTTTTGCATGATAATACATATATAACTCAGATCAAATTGCTTAACATCTCCAGGGAGAGGGAAGGAGACAAATGGGATCTTATAACTCCAGAAAACTTATGTGGAAAATTGTTATTACATGTAATTGATAAAATAAACTATCCTAATTTTTTTTAGTTTTAGAACATTTAAAAAGCAAAATGGAAGGTAAGGGTTTAAAAAAAATCACAGGATACTAGATTTTAGCATTCGATGGAATCCTGAGAGACCACGGTATCTCACTGCGTTGTTTTTCATATTTGAAAACTAGGGCCCCAGAAGGTTGGACTTATGCAAGTTCACCCAGCTCCTTATTGGTAATCCTGACTCCTAACCCAATTTTTTCCCATTATGCCATACCCTCTCTCCTATTAAAATTTCACTTACTAAATAAAATTAATGCATTTGTGGGAGGAAGAGAGGGAAGAGGATTTCATTCTGCATACACACACACTACCTTCCAGTTAACTGATGTAATCAGAGAAAGGAACTGATAGCAGAGGTGACCAAGTATTCATATGTTAAACAAGAACAAAGACTTATCTTCCCAACATCCTTTTATGAAATGTGAAAAAGTCTTCTGATTCAATTAGAGGAGAAGTCTGACCATTGATTGGGAAAAGACTGATTATACCCAGGTGATCAGGTGATCTTCACAAGATAAGCCTGCCCTCCCTCTTTCAGACATTTGAAGCTGAGAAGATCTTCATAGAGTCACTCTCTAAGTCTCTTTTAGGGGTAGAAGAAGAGAAGAAGGGGGCTTTCTCTTTCATTAGGAGATATCATATCCTACAGTGCAGTAGCTTGAAGGAGTTGAAGAATTTGACTTTCAAGAGGATGGAAAGGATGATCAGGGGTTTAAGCCTGGTAGAAAACTAACTTTGGGGAGATGATTATAAGATATAAGTTTAGGTGTAGAGGTAGGGGACAGGTAATGAAGGAAGTCCTCACTGTTCTGGCCAGGGAGGCCTTAGGAGTAAAATCAGGATCTTAGCAGCAGAAGAACCTAGACAATGGAAATTTTGGGAACAGAACCTTGGAGCAGGTGATTGGGTCAGGATCAAAGATAACCTGGGCTGAGGGATTAGAATAAAAAGGTAGAGGTGGAAGATGGCCCTGGTAATGGACAGAAGAGGTTTCAACATTCCTTCCTTCCTTCCTTCCTTCCTTTCTTCTTTCCTTCCTTCCTTCCTTCCTTTCTCTTTCTTTCTCTTCCTTCCTTCCTTCCTCTCTTTCTTCCTTCCTTCCTTTCTCTTTCTTTCTCTTTCTTCCTTTCTTCCTTCCTTCCTTTCTTTCCTTCTTTCTTTCTTCCTTTCTTCTTTTCTTCCTTCCTTTTCCTTCCTTCCTTCCTTTTCCTTCCTTCTTTCCTTCATTCCTTCCCTCAAGGTGTTACCATTTTAATATTACATGAAAAGGGAGCTGGAAAATGGGGGACAGGAGAAGGCATGATATTGGATAACTGGGAAGCGATGGGGGAGCCTGATCTTGGGCAAGATAAGGAGGAAGCTCACCTATCAGGTAAGCCTCACTACCTCAGGGGCAAAGTTGTAGGTTTTTAATTTTGACATTTTGTGGGGTAAAGTAAGCATGACAGGAGTGGGTAGGGATAATGTCCAGAGTGTAGGCAGGGGTGTGGAGGCCTAGTTTCCAACAAAAAATGGTAAAAGCTTAACTCTAAAAGCCTGTCTTCCCACAGGCTGAATCCCAGTGAGGAAGAGATGGCAGTTTTGGCCAGAATGAAGTAAGTATGATATGGAGATGGGCAGAAAGTCTGGCAACCCAGGAATTCCTTTCTCTTTACTTTCACCCCAAATGAAATTTGTTCTTAACTAGCCGTCATCAGTGATAATAGTCAGCATTTATATAGTGTTTAAAGGTTTGCAGAGTGCTGTATATATATTATAAATCATTTGGGTCTCATAACCCTGGTTGGTAGATGCTAGTATTATCCCCATTTGACAGATCAGGTTAGGAAAAATTAAGGGACATATCCAGGGTCACACAGCTAATAAGTGTTTGAGGCAGGATTTGAATTCCAGTCTTCCTGACCATCCTGCATTGTCCTTTGTGCCTCTAACAGTCCAGATCCTACTAGAAAGGAGGTTTTTGTTTGTTTTTTTAATAGCCCTAATTCACCCTGCCAGTTATGACAGACACAAACAAAACATTTTTGCCCCAGGTATAACTATATTTGAACAACTAACAATAGTTTACCTGGAAGCAAATTTTCTAATAGTGACAGATCAGGGGTAGAACCAAGATAACAGAGAAACAGGACAAAAAGCTGGAATTGCTCTGAGAATTCTCTCAAACCAACCTTAGAATAGTGCCTCAAAATGAATACTGGAGTGACAGAACTGATAAGGAAATGGAATGAAATAACTCTCCTGCAGAAAAACAACTTGAATGGTAAGCAGAGAAGGTCTATTTCCCTGGGGTGAGAGGGGAACAAGAAGTAAATCCATGCACAGAGGAGTGCAAGCTACCCACCCCCTACTTACTGCACCAGATTCCAAACCTGGGCACAAGTCAACTTCAAGACTGTGAAGCCCTGCCTAAGTCAACAGAAGAGCACCCCACACCCATCCCTTGAAGTCCTAAGCCCTTGAACAAGCCTACAGTGGAGCCTCAAGTTCTATGATAGGTCAGTCCATAGTGCACCAGGCTGGTGTAAGCTCAGAATGAGGCTCTAAGCTTCTTCTCAAGCCATCAGTGAAGAACCAAACACCAGACCAATCCCAATACAAGAGAGTCCCTGCCTGACTGATGCTAGATCAAGGGAATGCCCAGAGCTCTCCCCAAGCCTTCACTGAGGCTCCAAGCCCAGGGCAAGGTAGCTCACAGTGCTCTGAGTCCTGCAAGCCATCATCAGTCCCTAGGAGAGATTGAATCAGTAGTGGAAAGTAACTTCCAGAGTTTCTAGGCCACAAGCCATAATACCACCTTTGAAGTTGAAGCTCACAGAAAACTAGACCAAAAAAAAAAATAAATTAAGAGGTGAAAAAGAGGATTCCACTGAGAGAAAAGGGAAGATGGAGTTAAAATTGGGGTAAATTAAATCACCTAAAGAGGCATGAAAAAACTAGTACAGTGGAAGGGAGGATGAAGGTGGTGTTGAACAATGTTAGAGCCTTACTCTCATTGGAATTGACTCAGAGAGAGAATAACAACCAGATTCATTGGGATATAGAATCCTTCCTATCTTACCCTACAGAGAAGTAAGAGGAGAATAAAAAGGATGGTGATGAGAAGGGGAGTAATATAAGGGAGAGGGAAACAAAATACTTGTGTAGAGGGATAGAGTAAAAGGAGAAAGTGCAATATTAATAGGGGAAAATAAGATGAAGAGAAATACATAGATGGTAATCATAATTGTGAATGTAAATGGGATGAATGCACCCATAAAATGGAAGCAGACATCAGAGTAGATTAAAAACAAGGATCCTCTGATATACTATTTACAAGAAACACATTTGAAGCAAATAGACCCACATAGAGTAAAAGCAAGGGAATAGAGCAAAATTTATTGGGCTTCAAATGAGATAAAAAAAAAAACAACAAGAGTAAAATTATGATCTCAGACAAAGATAAAACAAAAATAAATCTCATTAAAAGAGATAAGGAAGGAAATTACATCTTGATAAAAGGTACTATAAACAATGAAGTAATATAGATACTTAACATATATGTGTCAAATTTTTAAAGGAGAAACTAAATGAGCTTAAGGAGGAAATAGACGGTAAATCGTACTAGTAGGGGACCTCGACTTTCTCTTCTCCGAAATGGATAAATCTAACCAAAAAAATAAATAAGAAAGAAGTAAAGGAAGTGAATGAATTTTTTAGAAAAATTAATAGATTTCTGGAAAAAATTGAATGGGGATAAAAAGTAATATGTCTTCTTTTCAGCAGCTCATGATATGTGCACAAAAATTGACCCTGTTTTAGGGAATAAAACTCTCACAATCAAATTCAGAAAAGCAGAAATAATAAATGCATCCTTTTCAGATCATAATGCAATAAAAAGTATAATCAATAAGGGTTCATAGAAAGACAAATTAAAAAGTAATTGGAAATGAAATAATCTAATTTTTAAAAGGGATGAATCAAAAAACAAATTATAGCAACAATCAATAATTTCATTAAAGAGAATGACAGATAAAAACAGTACTGAGCAGTACATTTATATCTCTGAATGTTTATAACAATAAAATAAAGAAAAAGCAGATCAATAAATTGGGCATGAAAAAGAACAAATTAAAAATCCCTAATTAAAGACTAAACTGGAAATTCTAGAAATCAAAGGAGAAATTAATAAAAACAAGATAAGAGAACCATTGAATTAATAAATAAGACTAGGAGTTGGTTTTATGAAGAAAAAAAAGATATTGAGTATTGGTTAATTTGATTAAAAAAAGGAAAGAAGAAAATCAGATTACCACTGTCAAAAATGAAAAGGGTGAATTCACCACCAATGAAGAGGAAATTAAGGCAATCATTAGGAGCTATTTTGCCCAGTTATATGACAATAAATTGCCCATATTAATGAGATTATTTCAGTATTCTAATTTATGCTTTAAATGATAATATGTGTATAACCCAGTAGAATTGCTTGTCAACTCCAGGAGGGGGTAGGGAAGAGGGGAGGGAGATAACATGAATCATGTAACTTTGGAAAACTTATGTGTAAATTTATTATTGGAATAAAATGAAGATAAAATTCTTTTTAACAGTGCCATACCAATCAAACTACCAAAAAAAACTATTTTATAGAACTAGAAAAAATAACAAAATTCACCTGGAAGAACAAAAAATCAAGAATATCAAGAAAATTAACAAAAAAAATGTGAAAGATGGTGACCTAGATCTCAAACTGTAAACTGTATTGTAGAGCAGTAATCATCAAAACATTCTTGTACTGGCTAAGAAATAGAACCAAGGATCAATGGAATAGATTGGAGTAAATGACCTCAGCAATCTAGTGTTTGATAAACCCACAGATCCCAGATTTGGGGGATAAAAAAATCAGCATCTGACAAAAACTGCTGGGAAAAGGGAAACAATATGGCAAAAACTAGTTATAGACCAATATCTCACACTTTCTACCAAGATAATGTCAAAATGGGCATATGATATAGACATTAAGGGTGATGCTATAAGTAAATTAGGGGAACATGGAATAGTTTATCTAGTCAAATATATGGAGAAGAGAAAAATTTATGACCAAACAAGAGATAGAGAGCATTATAAGACATAAAATGAATAATTTTGACTATATTAAATTTAGACGTTTTTGTGCAAAGAAAACCAATGCTGCTAAAATTGGAAGAGAAACAACAAACCAGGAAAAAATATTTAAAACAAATTTCTCTCAGATACTTCCTAGCTGTGTGACCCTGAGCAAGTCACTTAACCCTCATTGCCTAGCCCTTAGCACTCTTCTGGCTTGGAACCAATACACATCATTGATTCTAAGTTGGAAAGTAAGGGTTTAAAAAAACAACACCAAATTTCTCTAATAAAGATCTCATTTCTCACATATATAGAGAATTAAGTCAAATTTATAAGAATACAAGTCATTCTGCAATTGGCAAATAATCAAAGGATATGATCAAGTTTTCAGATGAAGAAATCAAATCTATCAATAATCATATGAAAAAATGTCCTAAATTCCTCTTGATTAGAGAAATGCAAATGAAAATAACCCTGAGGTACAATCTCACACCTATCAAATGAGTGTAAAGGAAAATGAGTGTAAAGGAAAATGATAAATGTTGGAAGGGATGTGTCAAAATTGGGATCCTGATGCATTGCTGGTGGAGTTGTGAACTGATCCATCCATTCTGGAGGGCAATTAGGAACTATGCCCAAAGGGCTAGAAAACAATGCTTGCCATGTGATCCAGTCATGCCCACTCCTGGGTCTGTATTCCAAAGAGATCTTTTCAAAAAGAGGAAAGGACCTACTTATACAAAAATATTTATAGCTACTCTTTTTGTGGTGGCAAAGAATTGAAAATTGAAGGGATGTCCACTAATTGAGGAATGGCTAAATAAATTATGGTATATAATAGCGATGGAAGACCATGAGAAATGATGTACAGGATGATTTTAGAAGGAGCTGCAAAGATCTACATGAAACGATGCCGAGTGATATAAGCAGAGCCAGGAGAACATTGTACATAGTAACTGCAGTATTGTGGAATGATCAACTGCAAAAGGTTTAGCTACTCCTGGAAATACAATGATCCAGGGATTAATGACAAAGAACGCTATCCATCTCCAGAGAAAGAACTATTGGAATAGAAATGCAGATGAAATATATGATTTATCACTTGTTTTGGAGTTTTGGTTTTAAAAAACAATATGGAAGTAGGTTTTTCATGATAATACATGCATAACCCAGATCGAATTGGTTGCCAGCTCTGGGGAGGGGGACAAAAGGGAGGAAGGGAGATAATTTGGATCCTATAACTTCAGAAAATTTATGTGGAAATTTATTATCGCAAGTAATTGATAAAATATCTTTATATAAAAAAATACTGACATGTCAGTTACAGCTTGCAAGTCCATGAAAAGGTTCCTTGGTATACATCATCTTTGTGTTTCTTTCCTACTGCCTATGAAATGTAGGTGGCCTGGAGTCCTCTACTGATATCACCTTCTTCAAATATGACCCTCTCCATACTCTTCCCCATTCATATCCCCCATTGAAACAACTTCCCTGGAACACATTTACTGACTGTTCTTTCTAAAACCACGCAAAGTACTAAAAGAACTAGATAAGATGAAATCCAGTTCCTGCCCTCACCAACCTTACTGTCTAGTGACTACTTTACTATTTAGAACATCTTATCTTTTTTTAAACCCCTATCTTCTGTCTTGGTATCAATGTGGCAAGTTCTGGGCAATCAGGGTGAAGTGACTCACCCAGAGTCACACAGCCAGGAAATACCTGAAGTTAGATTTGAGCTAAGGTCCTCCCAACTGCCCCTATTTAGAACACTATAATGTTTAATAGCTTAAATATTATCATCATTCCATTTCACAAAAACAAACTGATAACAGAAAGGTTAAGTCCCTTGCCTCAGACACTAATTGGATCTAGGGACACAAATCAAATCTGGGTAACTCAACAAACTCTCTGAGTTTGGGTTTCCTCATCTGTAAAATGGCAGCTAAATGGCCCAGTGGAGAGACTGCTCGGCCTGGAATTGAGAAAAACTGAGTTCAAATCTAGCCTCAGACGTTTACAATATGGGTGACTCTGGATAAGTCACTTAACCCTTGCCTATCTCAGTTTCCTCAATTATAAAATAAGGATAATAATAGCGTCTATCTTCTTGCATTGTTGTGAACATCAAATGAGATAATATCAGATTATTATCCATCTAGTAGGTGGAGGGAAGGGGAAAATATGAATCTCAAAATGTCATGAATTATTAAAAATTGTTTCTACATGTAATTAAAAAGATAAAATTTAATTTAAAAAAATGATCAAATGAGATAGTATTTGTAAAGTGCTTAGCATAATGCCTGGCACAGAGTAGGAGCTTAATACATGCTTGATCCCTTTCTCTCCTTCTCTGTAACATGGGAATAATAATAGCATCTCCCTCACAGAGTTTCTGGAATAATCTATATTGGACACTTTGCTAGAATTTAAACATGGCAAACTGAAGCATTCTGGTCATTCAAAAATGTAACTGGGGTGATTTGTTTCAACTTTTCCCACCCCAAACCTTTCCCCAGATTTGCTCATTGGACAAGGTTTGAGTTCCCCTCTAGCAAAGATGTTAAGTTAGCAGGTAAGGGAAAGGAATTCTGGGAATCCGGCAGTCCTAGATTCAAGCCTCAGCTCTGTCACTGTCTAACTTTGTACCTCTGTGAGCCTCAGTTTCCACACCAATAAAGTGGGAGAGTTGGGCTAACTGATCTCTAAGTTTCCTTCTTGTGTAAATATTTCACAATTCTATGGAAGGGCAAAAAAAAAAATGAGGGAATTCAAAGAAGCTAAAAGAAAAACAAGTAGATTTTCTCTTTTGCCTGCAAACTAAGTGACAGCCTCCTTTTTGGAATAGTGATTATTCATTCTGTTTCTAACACAAATGCCTTCTCTGTCCCCCACCCCCACCACACTTAATATCTATTTTGTCTATGTCTAGATCTGTGTGTTTGGTTTCCCCTAACAAGACCATGAATTCCTCAAAGGCAAGTAGTGCCTAGCATGGTGCTTGGCACATTGTAAGTGCTAAATAAATGCGCACTGATGGATTGGTTGTGTTACAAATCATTTGTCCTTGGATGCAAAGGATAACTTTCCAGATGATGCTAAAAATGTCAAACACGTGGCCAGTTTGGTTCTGGACCGTCTAGTTGGTGAAGAAGACAACCAGCTCTCAGCAGCCACTCTAGATTCAGAGCCATGCCATATAGAGATATGACTCTCCTGATAACTTCTTTGTTTCCAAGACAAGTCATCCCTTGTACTCTCACAGGAGTCACTGAAAAATCCATGTCAATCTTGCTCTAATGAATGCACCCTCTGTGTTCTCCCTGAGATGGAGTCGTGAGAACAAAAGATCAGAGGGTGCTAATTTTCTTAATTACATTTGGCTTAGGGGATCATTTTCCCCCTGTAACCTTCCCCCCATTACTGTCTCCTTTAGGTGTCATGCCAAGGAAAGCAGAAGCCTACCCCTGTGCTATATTTACCAACACCCTCATCCTCCTAGTAGGGGAGGAGGAGAGAATAATGCTCAAAATGAGCTTTTGTTTTCTCATTTTTTTTAAAGATTTCTCCCCCATCCCCACCCCTAGGCACACACAAACCCATGTAGCCCTCAAAGCCATGGCTAGTAGACAAGATTTAATCACCACTGAATTGCAGGGAATCTGTTTTTTTCATAAAGCTGTAGCAGATATTAAGGTGATGGACATCAAAGTTGTCTTCAAAGTGCAATTAAGTTCTAGAGAAAGCTGACTCTGATTGACAGTCTTCAGTGATCCAGTCCTACCAAAATTCAACTTACTCCCCACCTTGAACCATGGAGGTTTTAATCCCTCGCTTATCATTTGCAGAGATGATTCGGGGTAGCTGGTAGGCAGTCGCCTTCAGCTACTCAGATAGCGTTCATTTTAGTCTCACAGAGCTGCTATTCTCATTCAAATGATATGGAATTCCCATCCTAACAAACATGCTATAGCACGTTCCAAGGGCCATGAACCAAACTTCTGATTTACAAACATCTTAAATCACTCTTATTCTCTCTCTCTGTCTCCTTCTCTGTCTCTTATCTCTCACTCTCTCTGTCTCTCTCTGCCTCTCTGTCTCTCTCTCTGTCTCTGCCTCTGTCCCTCTCTCTCTCTCTCTCTCTCTCTCTCTCTCTCTCTCTCTCTCACACACACACACACACACACACACACACACATACACACACACAGGGTTAGAATTGTATGTGTCCCACCATTTCAACCAGGGAGAAGACTTTACTCCCATCTTTGTGCTCAGAATTGCACAGATTCCCAGAATGCTGGAAATAGAAAGGAGTTTAGGATCACCTGGTCCAAAGCTCCCATTTTATAGATGAACTAAGAAGTGGAGAGTCAAAGACATTTATCCAAGACTACATAGCTAGTTAGTGGCAAAACTGAGACAAAACTAGAGGTTACAATCTAGCATACTTTTTGCCGTGCCATACAGTGTCTCCGCTTATCTGAAGGAGGACTTTTTACCCCCAAATTGGCATGCTTTTCCTATCCAATATCTCCAGAATCCCTAGCTTATGCACGAAGATAGTCTTTCCAGGTCCTCCTCTTACTCCCAAAACATGCCATTCCAAGTTCTCAATTTCTCTCTCCCTCCACACCCCCAAACCACCACCTAATCCCCAACATCTTCTGGACCCTAAGAGGGCCCTTGAAGACAAGAACCATTTTGTTCTGTCTTGTACCTCACACAATAGGCACCTCACAAATACTTGCTAGATTAGTCTGGATTGTGCTGGACAAGACTGGGCTGAATTGAGACAGTTTGATCCAGATTGGACTGGACTGAGTTGGATCATATTGAATTAGACTGAGGAAGTCTAGACACCCCTGGGCATCAATATTTGATCAATCGATCAACCATCAAACATTTACTATACATCTACTACTTGCCAGGCTCTGTGCTAGATAGGCATTGGGGAGGGGAAGACAAAAACATGCAACAGTTGCTTGCCCTCAAGGAGTTTACACTCTGTCTAGGAAAATAGCAGGTACCTATATCGGAAAATGCAAAACAAATACCAAGTATATAAAAGCCTGTCAGAATTTCAGCATTCTTCCAAAGGTCCCAGTGCAAGCTGGGAAATAAGGGTGAAGAAAAAGAGCTGTTTTCTCCTTTTTCCTACTAACTAGACTAGTTAGTAGGATCGCCTCTGAGCTGATCCCTAAGGAATCCTCCTCTGTTGAAAACTTGCTGTTATCCTTGTCGTTGAAAGAAAAGCAAGGCAGGGACAATGGAGAGGCCACTGAGAGAATTAAAATAATGATAAAAAGAATCATAGCTAGCACTAGCACTTTAAGGCTTGAAAAATGCTTTACAAATAGTATTTCATGGGGCAACTAAGTGACTCAATGGATAGAGAGCCAGTCCTACAGATGAGAAGTCCTGGGTTCAAATCTGGCCTCAGACAGTTCCTAGCCATGCAACCCTGGGCAAGTCACTTAATCCCAATTGCCTGGCCCTTATCCCTCTTCTGCCTTGGAACTCATACTTAGTACCAATTCTAAGACAGAAGGTAAGGTTTTAAATATATAACATGTTAAATATAATGTATATAAATGTATACATTAAATTGTATATAAATATTTCTGTGTAGGGACCTAATGACATTATATATATTATATATATATATATGCATATATATATATAATATGAGTAGATTCCTACAACCATCCTAGGAATTAGGTGATATTAATAGTCCCATTTTACATATGAGGAATTTGAGGCAAAATGACTTTCTCAGGGTCACACAGCTAGTGTCTGAGGTAAGAATTGAACTCGGAATTCCCCAGGTCCAAGTTTTGGTCCATTGTACCACTCCTCAGAGTTAGAGGAGAACACATAATTCTATTCAAACTTAAACAAGAATCAGGCTGGAGTCCCCATTGACTCTCTCCTTAGTAATTATTGAAGCCATCTCACCAAAGAGGGTTTAATAATCAGGGGATGCACTGGGGAGTGTGTGGAAAGAACTACAGTTAGAGTCCCTGGAGGATAGCCAAGTGTCACAATCCTTGGTTGTTTTGTTTGTTTGTTTGTCTATTTTATTTTATTTTTATTGTCATACAAAACACACTTCCTTATTGGTCACTGTTGTAAGAGCACACTCATACACAACCAACCCCCCAAAATAAGGCCAAAGATACACTGAAGTGAAAGACGACTCCAACAGTTCTTTCTCTGGAGGTGGAGAGCCTTCCCCAGCCTAGGTCTTTCAGGATTGTCCTTGATCATTGCATTGCTGAGAGTAGCCAAGTCTGCACAGATAATCATCATCCAATATTGCTGTTAGTGTGCACAATGTTCTCCTGGTTCTGCTTATTTCACTTTGCATCAGTTCCTGCAGATCTTTCTAGCTATTTCTGAAATCATCTTGCTTATCATTTCTAATAGCACAATAGTATTCCCCTATTTTAATGGTGTGTAAGAAGACACTGAGACTGAGGCACAAAAAATAAAAATTAAAAACAAATTGGATTTTATTCTAGTGGAGAGTGAGGAGAGGATAGATAAGGGATTTGTTTTGCCATTGTTTTCCTGATAAGGCTCTTGATGAGCCAAAATTCCATAAGTAGAGCCAAAGGGACAGTCTGACTCTTTAGAAACCTTTTGTGGTTTTCTTCTCAAAGATAGTGGAGTGGTTTCCCATTTCCTTCTCCAACTCACTTTACAAATGAAGAAACTGAGGTGAATAGCATTAAGTGATCACACAGGTAGTAAGTGACAGGCTGGATTTGAACTTAGTAAGATGAGTCTTCTTGACTCCAGGACCAGTGCTCTATCCACATAGCTGCCCCAAGGAACACTTAAATAATAGATGATTGTTAACAATCATCTAATCCAATCCCTCCATTTCAGGAAAAGGGAAACTTTCCCCTTTCTCCTTGAAAGCAAGAGAGAAGGAGAGAGAGAGAGAGAGAGAGAGAGAGAGAGAGAGAGAGAGAGAGAGAGAGAGAGAAAAGACATATTGACATATCTCTTAGGGAAAGTATTTCCTACTTTACTCCATTTGTAGCCCAGGTCGCTCTTAAGATCTGACAACCTACTTGTACCCCCTT
>NC_058130.1:56689086-56700467 GCF_016433145.1 Gracilinanus agilis
AAGGAGAAAGGAGAAGGAGAAAGGAGAAGGAGAAAGGAGAAGGAGAAAGGAGAAGGAGAAGAGAGAGAAAGGGGCAGGAGGGAGGGAAGGAAAGAGAGAAGCAAGTGACTTGCCAAAACTGAGCCTAACCAATATGGTTGGTAGCAGAACCAGTACTGTACTCTGGATCTTCTGACTCCTAGCCCTGGCTAACATGGACTATTTATATTACACCATGTTGTCTCAATGAGGCCTGAGATATTTCAATGAGCTATTTGTCAGTACTCCTGTTTGGATCTCAGTTTACAGATGTTCTCTCAGCTGGGGTTAGAATTTCTCAAGACTCAAGATCACAGATTATAAAAGAGGGAAACCAAACATGCCAGGGAAGGAGAAGCTTAAAAGGGTAGAGAGGGTAGAGGAGAGGGAATTCCTACAAATGAAAAGCTACAGAGATCCATTGGCATGGGAAGAGACCTCAGCTGG
This sequence comes from Gracilinanus agilis, assembly GCF_016433145.1. Taxonomy (NCBI): domain Eukaryota; kingdom Metazoa; phylum Chordata; class Mammalia; order Didelphimorphia; family Didelphidae; genus Gracilinanus; species Gracilinanus agilis. Next base: position 56,689,552 of record NC_058130.1, read on the forward strand.
AGTTTGAGCTCTATCTACTACATGACCTTAGCCAAATGGCTTACTCCTGTGGGGGCTTCAGAGTTCTTATCTGAAAATGATGTGGTCAAATGGGATGATCTCAAAGGTCTTCTCTGCTCCAAAAGTCTAGGATTGGTGTCTTGCAGAACGCCAAAAGATGAGCAGGACCAGAGAGGGAAATCTGATGTTGGTATAGAGGAATTTGTGAGTATCTCCAGACCTCACACACAAGAGTTGTGAGGGAGGCCTGAGCCAAGACAGATTCTGGAATCCTGTCATTCATGGCTCCATATGTTAAAAAGAAAAATGAAATTTCACAATTTGTTGCTGCAGTTGTTTGAGTCGTTTTTTAGTCATGTTGCTGGATTTGCTCTTTCCTTTTGCTATTTGGAGGATAAATTTAGAAGAACCAAGTTGATTTCTCCTTCACTTGATTGAATACTATTGTCTATATTTAATGATTTTTAAATGTTTTTAAATTAAGGAAAACATCTCTCTTCACTTTCATCTCATTTCCTTTCATTTCCCAGAGTACAAATTTAGGATGGTGGTTTGAATGAAAAGAATCAGAGATGGGGCAGCTGGGTGGCACAAAGGATTGAGAGCCAGGCCTTGAGATGGGAGGTTCAGGGGTTCCCATCTCAACAAACACTTCCTAGCTGTGCGACTCTGGAAAGGTCACTTGATCCCAAATGTCTAACCCTTACCACTCTTATGCCTTGGAACCAATACTTAGTATTGATTCTAAGATGGAAGGTAAGGGTTTAAAAAAAAAGAATCAGAGACTTGGAGCTGGAAGAGACTTTGTTGTCATTGAGTGGTGTCTGACTCTTCGTGACCCCAATTGGAGTTTTCTTGGTAAAGATACTGAAGAGGTTTGCCATTTCCAGCTCTAGCTCAATCAAGTGAAGGAGAAATTAACTTGGTTGTTCCACATCTATCCTCCAAATAGAAGAGAGGAAGAACAAAATTCAAAAATATAACAAGGAAAGAACTCAAATAGGACAGATGAGGAAACTGAGGCAAACAGCGTTAAGTGACTCACCCAGAGTCACACAACTACTAAATGCCTGAGGCTGAATTAGAACTCAGGAAAATGAGTATTCTTGACACCAAGCTTATGCTTTACCCACTGTGCTCCTGGAAAAGACTTGAGGTGTCTTCTAGTCTAGCTCCTTCATTCTTCTTATCTGGAAACTAAGGTCCAGAGAAGTCATATGTTACATAGAAAATGGCAAGCCAAGTCGTCTGACTTCAAACTCATAATTCTTTCTCCTGGTTCCTCTTAAGGGGTATTTTGTTGAGAACAAAAGTGAAGGCCCAAGTCTTCTATGTCCCTGTATCTCTCTCTCTCTCCATTTCAGTCTCAGTCTCTCAATAAGCTGCGAGTGAACTTAGCATACATCCTCACTTTCTTACTGTCCTCTGTACATCCAACTCTACAAATCATGTCCTAGTGTCTTGGCTCCTTCCTGGGATGCTGACAAAAAGCAGGCTTCCCAGCTGTACACTGGAGAGAAAGTGTTGGCTGCCAAACAGCAGATCTGGAAATTACTGCTGTTGTTGTTAAAGCGACCCCTCTCCTCTCTTAGGGACACAGACCCCTACAATTGACAGGCCCCTTAAAACTCTAATAGAAGTGGTCTACTTTGTGCCTCTCTGATTAAAACTGAGCCACTCAGTCATTAAGCATTGAAGAACTGCTTCTAATGCTCTAGGCACTGCACTAGGTTATAAAGACTGATGCCAACAAGATTCTGTTCTAACAGGAGAAATAACAAGGCCATATCTAGGGGGGCAGCTAGGTGGCTCAGTGGATTGAGAGCCAGGCTCAGAGACAGGAGGTCCTGGGTTCAATCTGGCCTCAGACACTTCCCAGCTGTGTGACCCTGGGCAAGTCACTTGACCCCCATTGCCTACCCTTACCACTCTTCTGCCTTGGAGTCAATACCCAGTATTGACTCCAAGATGGAAGGTAAGGGTTTAAAAAAAAACAAAACAAGTACACATCTGGATCTATAAGGGGAACAAGTACAAAGCTAGCCTAGGAAGGGGAAGACTGGTAGCTGAGGGGATCAGGAAAAGCTTCATGTACAATGTGGGATGCTTAAGCTACATCTACAGATGGCAAGATGAACTTCACAAAGGCACAGAGGTAAGCTGTTTAGTTGTTTTTCCGTCGTGAACTTATTTGGGGTTTTCCTGGTTGGCCATTTCCTTCAGTTCATTTTATAGATGAGGAAACCGAAACAAGTAGGATTAAGTGACTTGCCCAGGGTCACACAGCTAGTAAAGGTCTGAGGCCAGATATCAGGCCCTCCCGACTCCTGACTCAGCCCTCTATCCATATATAATTAGGCTAATATCAACTACATGCAACTCAACAACACCACATGGAAGCTTTGAACACTTCCTATTTCCCTTGGAAATTACCTCTAAAGCCTTCTCACTCTGGAACATTCCTCTGCTACCAGCTCCTTTGTACCACTGACAAATTCCTCCTGGGGCTTCCATTTTGAACAAGGATCTAGGTTGGCCAACTGTCCATTTCTCTGCCTTTGAGGACTTTAAATACTATGCCCTTGTGCCCAGTTCCTTTACTCTTCTTACTTCGTCCCTGATAGCCATCTCCTCTTTGAGTGCTGTCATTCTCCTTTAGATTATAAGCTCCTTGAGGGCAAAAAGTCCTTTATGCTTGTGTCTGCACAGTGCCTGGCACATAGTCCACGCTTAATAAATGTTTGCTGCTTGCCTGCCTTGCCGATCAAAGCACATGCAATGAATAAAGACCATCTAGATCAGGGGTCAACAACCTTTTTGGCCGTGAGAGTCTTAAACGCCACATTTTTTAAAATGTAATTTGGTGAGAGCCGCACAGTGCTCACAGTGCGGCTCCTGTAACAGCGTCTGAAAAAAAAAATTTGACTTTATGGCTCCTGCAGAAAGAGCCATATCTGGCCCTCAAAAGAGCCAGATATGGCTCAAGAGCCATACGTTGCCGACCCCTGGTCTAAACTGTACCCATAATGTCCCCTTTGAGAGGTCGATGCTTGTTTCCTTTTCCTTTCCAAGTATCCAATTGTTCCAATTTATTTCATTGAGAATTTTTTGCCTACATGACATTAAACATCCAACTATTTGGAAATATCCAGATGACTGATTCATTTTTTGTTTCATCCTTATGGTTATTATCATCATCAGAGCAAAACATTTTTAATCCAAATAAGCATAGCCAAAAAAATGGCGTTATTTCACTACCTATCAAGTTGACACAGGAGATTTACAAGCATCAGAGCCACAGCCGATTTTTTCACTATAAAATTGGAAAACTGGCTGGATGTTTTGAGGAGCTGCTGTTTAATGCTAGCAAAGCTGAGCTGCAATTAAAATGCTTATCCAGTTTTCAGAATGTACTTGCTCAATTCCCTTCTCTCCATGTCTCTCTCTCTCTTTCCCATTTATTATTTTTCATGTGAAAATTTGATCTTTGTTATATTATATTGAGGTCCGAGAGAAATCCAAATCTGAATAGCTCTTTTTATAATATGCTGTCATTGTTTGTACTTGCAAAATTGGATTAAGAAATCGCTGGTATTCTTAGACATGTTTTTTTGCCAAAAAAAATTCAGCATATTTCAGCCTAGCCCTGAGCTTTTCACCAACCAGAGCGAATGGCTCTGTGCCACCCACACTTGGCTTTTCATCCTCCACCCTTCCCCAGAGAAACTGCTACTTGAGGCCAATATGGCATGTAGAAACTCCCCCTGTGCCTTACTATATTACACCTGTCCCACAGGTGAACCAATTCCCCAGCTGTGCCACTTCATGAGGCCACTCACTCAAGTTTTCAGAGCAAACATGCCTTGATTTTCCCATCTTCCCTCATCCCTTTTGTCCCAAGATTGAAGTTTCAGAAAATGGTCTCTATTTGATAAAAACAAATAAGACCCCACCTTCCTTCATGAGGCCCTTATTTACTGTCAGTCACCACCCTCTACTCCGTCATAATCACTTTTTGGGGGTTGAGGCATATTGAAAGCCTGCTTTCTCTCGTTTCCAAATTGAAAACCTCAAATCCAAATGTATGATCATAGCCCCAGTGGGTGGTTAGGTGCCTCAGTGGATAGAGAGCCAGACCTAGAGGAGGGAAGACCTGGATTCAAATGTGACCTCAGACACTTCCTAGCTGTCTGACCTTGGACAGGTCATTTAACTCCCATTGCCTAGCCCTTACCGCTCTTCTGCCTTGGAACCATTACTTAGTATCAAGTCTAAGAAAAGAGAAAAGATTATTATAGTCCTAACGGTGGAAAGGACCGCAGACGCCACATATGCTAACGCCATGATTTTACAGATGAGGAAACTGAATCTCAGAGTTGAAGTGCCTTGCCCTAAGTCAGAGAGGTGATAAATATCAGATGGGAGTTGTACTCAGTTCCTCTGATTCTAGAACCAGCAGTTTTTTTATTATTGTTTTTTCTACTACATCATGCTTCCCTTTCACCTTCCTCTACACACACACACACACACACACACACACACACACACACTTTTTTTTTTCAATGTTTTATTCCTAATTGACTACTCTATCCTTTTTGGCTTGAAAGCTTCCTATCTTGCCTTACCTCTATCCCAGTCCTGACAATAGAGGAAATAGAAAATCTCTCCCTTGACAGCTCCATTGAGGCAGACTATTGTGTTCCTTGGGTACCTATTCTCAAAAGCCATTGTGCAAAGGCGTAGTAAACAGAACTTTTTGACTCAGGATGCAAGAAGTAGGGTCCAAGGTTAAAATTAGGCTCTTAGCTGCCAAAAGTGGATGTGACCCCTGCCCCACTCAAGCCTTGGTGGTACAGGGATTACCGTAGTTTCTCGAGAGTACATTCCATTACGGTGAGGAAGATGTGATCCTGAGGGATTCGCAGGAGGGAAGGGGAAAAAATGTGCCCTCGAAGCTCAGGGAAGGACATCAAGAGGAGCCAAGAGAGGCATTCTAAATTAGATTTCTTTCTATAATAAACACACAAAGATTGGACTCTAGCTCCAATCCCTGGCTGCATGTGACACCCTTCTAAGTAAAATATGGGAATGCTGGACCAGCTGAAAGAAGCCTTCTAGAAAACTCAACAGATTTCATCCAAATCAAGTTGGAAACTAGGTTCTAAAATCATAGGTGTTTAGGGTTGAAAAGGACCTCGGCAGGCACCTTGTGCCAAGCCATACCCCCCAAAATGATTCTCACTCTTACAGCCAGCCTGTACTCATCCTGGGTCCACCAGAAGACTTCATTTTTTAGACCCTAGCCTTCTGTCCTGGAATCCATACTAAGTATTGGCTCCAAAGCAGAAGAGCATTAAGAGATAGGCAGTGAAGGTTAAGTGACTTGCCCAGGGTCACACAGCTAGGAAGTATCTGAGGCCAGATTTGAACCCAGTATCTCCTGTCTCTAGCCACTGAGCCACATGAAGATTTCTAATGAAGAAGAACCTCCCACTATTTCCCACCTCCCCCATACCCTGGCAGCCCATTCCACATGGACAGTTTTCATCGTTGAGAAGTTGTTTGGGGCAGGGGGAGGGGTGGTTCCCCACTAAAACAAAAAATAAATATGCTGGAGGCAGCTGGGTGGCTCAGTGGATTGAGAGCCAGACCCAGAGATGAGAGGTCCTGAGTTTAAATTTGGCCTCAGACACTTCCCAGCTGTGTGATCCTGAGCAAGTCACTTGACCCCCATTGCCTAGCCTTTACCACTCTTCTTCCTTGGAACCAACACACAGTATTAATTCTAAGCCAGAAGGTAAGGATTTTTGAAAAAATAAATAAATATATCACTTTACAAATTCCACCTATTCAAAACAATGCAATTTAAACATTTTTAAGCATTTACTATGCTCTAAGCACACTTTGATGTGCATTAATTCATATATTCCTTTGAGATAAGTAGTAGATGTAATATTCCCACTTTTTCTAGGTAAACTGAAATTCAGAAAAAGCTTTAGATGACCTGCTCAGGGTTATTTAAGTGGTGGATGTGGCCAGGTGATGAATACAGATGTGACGAGTCTTAGATGGGTAAAGGAATTGCACTAAAACTTACACCATGAGGACTCGGGTGCTGGGATATTAAATTCACCATCTGACCATTAAAGTATACTGCCTTGAGGTGGTAGGGTAGCAGAGTGGATAGAGAACCAAGTCTGGAATCAGGTAGGATCTGGGTTCAAATCTGACCTCACATACTTCTGAGCTGTATGATCCTGGGCAAGTCACTTAACCTCCATTGCCTATCTCTTAATGCTCTTCTGCCTTGGAATGGATACTTAGCATAGATTCTAAGAAAGTAAGGGTTTCTTAAAAATAAAATGTGATCCCTTTATCTTTCTGAATTTTATTTACTTATCTAAAAAAGGAAAAAAATTAGGTTTCCACCCTAACTGCTTTATTTTTTTTTAAACCCTTAACTTCTGTGTATTGGCTCCTTGGTGGAAGAGTGATAAGGGTAGGCAATGGGGGTCAAGTGACTTGCCCAGGGTCACACAGCTGGGAAGTGTCTGAGGCCGGATTTGAACCTAGGACCTCCCGTCTCTAGGCCTGACTCTCAATCCACTGAACCACCCTGCTGCCCCCTTAACTGCTTTATAAGTTGGTGTGTGTTGGGACAGGGGGTGATATGTGGAAGTTGGGAGGTTTTTATTAGAATTAAGCCTTTGATAGTCTAGGAGTTTATCAACCTTCAAGGATCTGTCTACTCATGAATTCGCAAAGGCATTCCCTCCATTGGAAAAAACTGCAGCCCGTCCCTACTTCTTCACCTTGTATGATTTTCACCCATGCCCTTGTGTAAATTGGAACCAAAAGTTTTAAGATCTGGAGGCAATGCTGGTGCCAGCTCAAAATGGCACCCGGGAGCAGATTGTTAAATTTTCTGTGTGAGCATTAACACAGCAGAAATAAGCAGATACTATAAACCAGGGTTTGATTTGTTTTCTTGATTGTCTAGACTTAAAGGGAGAGGGGGGGAGGGAAACTTTAATAATTCAGATTAAATTTTATAGTGTCCAGAACATCATCCTTTTTTTTTCCAAAGATCCAATTCACCAACATACTCGTGGCTTGAGAGCACTTTGGTGGATATCTAATCCAATCAATACATGAAGGGAATCCCTATTTAAACATGCCTGACAAGTGACTATCTGGCTCTCATCTGAAGATCTCCAAGTAGGAGAAACCCAAGAAACCCAGATTAATTTTTATTTGTATAAAAAATTCTTACCTTCCATTTAGAATCAATGCTACGCATCAATTCCAAGGCAGAAGAGAGGTAAGAGCGAGGCAATGAGGGTTAAGTGACTTCCCCAGGGACACACAGGTAGGAAGTATATGAGGTCAGATTTGAACCCAGGACCTCTCATCTCTAGCCTGGTTCTCTACTCATTGAGCCACCTGGCTATCTGAACCCATTTTTCTTTTGTACAGCTGTAATTATTTGGATGTTTTTCCTGGCATTGAGCAAAAATTGGCCCTTTGGAAATTTACACCCAATTGCTACTCTCTGAGGCCCAAAAGAATAAGTTTAATTTCTCTGGCTCTTAAGAACACTTCAAATACTTGAAGATAGTTGTGTTTCCTCTCTAAGCCTTCTCTAGGCTACAGGTCCTTCACCTTATCCTAGAGACTTAAGGCCCTTCTCCATCCTTGTTGCCTTCCTTTAGACTCTCTCTAGCTTATCAATAGCCTTCTTTTTGAGTTATCATTCATATTTATTTTTATCTACATAATGTTACATACAATAGTACAATATACATGGTTTGTTATAAATATGTAATAAAGTAGCAACTAGGTGGCTCAATGGTTTGAGAGCCAGGCCCAGAGACGGGCTCAAAATTGACCACAGATACTTCTTAGCTGTGTGACCCTGGGCAAGTCACTTAACCCCCATTGCCTAGCCCTTGCTGACCTTCTGCCTTGGAACCAATACACAGTATTGATTCTAAGATAGACTGTCAGGGTTTAAAAATAAATAAATAGACAAACAAACAAACAAACAAATAAAGGGTTAGGGGAGTGAATGGTGAGAGGAAGGGGAAGGTTCATTGAAAAAAATGCTAAATTTTTAAAAATATGATTCCCCCAAATCAGTTATCTTAAATAATTATAATGTCCTTAATTTAATGCTTGTACCTAAATTAGAATTGAGTGAATTAACTGCCTTGCAAGTTTATCTATAATAAATAGTACCTCGAAGCTCTTACTGTTATTATCTTCTGGTTTACTTAATGAAAGCTTTTGTTTTCAGGATTACTCTTTCTGTTTACAACATAGGCAACCCACAGATTCCCACACATAACCTATGTCCCAGCATTAGCAATCACCTTAAAGATAACATTGATAATATCTAAGGTTGCAAATGATCTCTTAATTATTGCCAAATCTGATCATTTTCTCACACCTCATCCTTTGTGACCTCTCTGCAGCATTTGCCATTATTGACTGCCTTCTTCCTCCTGCCCATTCTCCCCTCTCTGGGTTTTCCTGAACACACACCTCAGGGTTCTAACTAGAGCTTTCCCTTCAACTCTAGATTTTATTATTTGGTCATTCCATTGGCTCCCATGATTCCTTTCTAAGCAGATGACTTCAGACCTCTATTGCATGTCTTGGTCTCTCCTGAAATCCAATCTATCTTCCTTCTAGACCTCATCAGTTGGATTTCCAACAGGCATCTTAAACTCGACAATGGAAACAACTTAATATCTCTCCTCTCCTTCACCCCCTAAGCTCCCTTCTTCTCCAAATACTTACAGTAAGAGTACTGCTAAGAGGAAGCTGGGTAGCTCAGTGGATTGAGAGTCAGGCCTAGAGACGGGAGGTCCTGGATCCAAATCTGGCCTCAGACACTTCCCAGCTGTGTGACCCTGGGCAAGTCACTTGACCCCCATTACCCACCCTCACCATTCTTCCACCTATGAGCCAATACACAGAAGTTAAGGGTTAAAAAAAAAAAAAGAGTACTGCTATACTCCCACATTTGCAACCTCAATGCTCTCTCTTCCTCTCCACTTTTCCAACCATCCTCCAAATCTAATCAATGACCTCATCAGTAATCTTACTTCCATCTCATTATATCTATTCACTTCTCTTTTCTCATTTGGTCGCCATTCTAATTTGCCTCTTGCATAGATGAGAGCAGGAGTCTGCTAATTGTATCCTCGGTTTCTAGTGTCTCCCCACTACATCCACACTTTAGTCAAAGCCATCTTTCCAAACACAAATCTAACTAAGCAACTCTCCTACTTAGAACCTTTAGTGTTTCCTTATTGTCTCCAGAAACACCCTTCACAGCCTGCTTCCAAACTACCTTTGCAGATTTAATTCACAATACTTCTTTATCAGACACTCCCCTAATAGAGATAAACTGGCCTACTCACTATTCCTCAAACTTAGCATCCATTTCCTTCCTCCGTGCTGTAGTCAAACTATCCCCCATACTTGAAATGTGATTCCTCTTCATCTCTCCTTCCTAGAATCCATGGTTTTCTTCGGTCTCAGCTCATGTGCCATTTCCTAGAGGAAATCTTTCTTCATCCCCTATTTGTTAGTGTTCTGTCCTTCTTCAGCTTATCAGGTATATAATTACCTGTTTCTAGGTTGTAGAACCTCTCTCCTTAGTAGCATCATTTATTCATTCATTCATTCATTCATTCATTCATTCATTCATTCATTTACTTATTTACTTATTCATTTATTTATTTATTTGTTTGTTTGTTTGTTTATTTGGTGGGGTTTTTTATTGTCATGTAAAACACACTTCCATATTGGTCATTGGGTGAACGCATTCACCCAAAACCAAACCCCCAAACAAAACCATAAATACATTAATATGAACCATAGTATGCTTTGATCCACATCCATCCACATCTAACAGTTCTTTTTCTGGAGGTGGATAACATTCCCTATCATAAGTCCTTCAGAATTGTCTCAGATCATTGAATTGCTGAGAGTAGCCAAACTTTCACAGGTGATCATTGAACAAAGTTGTTGTTGCTGTGTGCAGTGTTCTCCTGGTTCTGCTTATTTTGTGCTGCATCCGTTCATATAGATCTTTCCAGCTTTTTCTGAAATCATCTTGCTTGTCACATAGAATTAAAAAAAAAAACCTCACCTTCCATCTTAGAATCAATACTAAGTATTGGTTCCAAGGCAGAAGAGTGGTAAGGGTGGGCAATGGAGGTTAAGGGACTTGCCCAGGGTCATACAGCTAGAAAGTGTCTGAGGTCACATTTGAACCCAGGACCTCCTGTCTCTAGGCCTGACTCTCAATCCACTGAGCTACCCAGCTGTCCCTCCCCAGTAGAATTTAAATTCTTAAGATCAAGAACTGTTTTTTGTTTTGTATCTATTATACTTAGCACAGTGCTATTCATATAGATATAGATAGATAGAACATATACATGTTCATAATATATTCAACAAGCCCAGTAAATATTGGACTCCGTGACTAACATTTCAAATTTGCTTAAGGATAATTGATGAAGAGTAGTCTGGCAGAGTGGATGCCACATCAATCTTTGCCACATCTCTCTCCTCCTTTCTGTGACTAATAGGCCAGGAGCCAATATTTGGGCAATCACCTGACCTCAGAGCAAAGAAAATCTAGATTGAAATCCCCTCCATTATACAAATTTGCTTTGTGATCTCAGTCAAATCCACCTCTCAGTGGTCTAGACCTCTCGAAGGCTGTACACTGTACAGAAGGCGCCAATTTGCATTCAAAGAAGAAGTTTCCTTATCCAAGAACTCCATGTACCAATAAATCACAGATCTAGTAGCTATTCTGATTCTAAATAACAGCTGACATATATATATATATATCTATATATCTATATATATATATATATATATATATATATATATAT
>NC_058130.1:56705407-56728163 GCF_016433145.1 Gracilinanus agilis
TCTCTCTCTCACCCTCTCTCTCTCTCTCTCTCTCTCACTCTCTCTCTCTCTCTCTCTCTCTCTCTCTCTCTCTCTCTCTGTCTCCCTCTTATCCCTTACATTCCATCTTGGAATCAATATTATGTATTGATTCCAAGGCAAAAGAGCAGTAAGGGCTAGGCAATGGAGGTTAAGTGACTTGCCTAGGGTCACACAGCTAGGAAGAATTTGATCCCAGATTTTAACCCAGGAACTCTGATCTCCATGCCCAGCTCTATCTACAGAGCCAACTAGCTGCCCCCAGTAATAAAACCTCCTGTTTCCCCACCTTCCATTATTGACCAGAGGATGGCCTTGTAAGTTTCAGAGTTAGAGGATTTAGACTTCTCATCAGTGTCCTAGCAGCTTCTCTAGAACAAAAATGACTTTCAAGGGGCAGCTAGGTAGCACAGTAGATAGAGCTCCAGGCTTGGAACAGGGAGATCCTAGGTTCAAATCTGACCTCAAACACTTCCTAGCTATGTGGCCCTGGGTAAGTCACTTAATTCAAATTAGCTAGCCCTTGCCACTCTTCTGCCTTGGAATCAATACTTACTATTCATTCTAAGACAGTAAAAGTTTTTTTTTTTTAAATAACTGCCAAAAAGTATTAGAATGGACCCTACAGGACAAACTAAATTAAATATCTTAACACTTCAGGATCTCAACAGAAAGCTAAACTACACATAAGGGGAACATATTGAGGACTCCAATAAGTAATCTTCCAGGAACTGTGAATTAATCCCTTGTGCTCTAATCTTGATACTTTCCTCCAGCCAAAGATGGGCAAACTACAGCCCTCGGGCCAGATATGGCCCCCTGAAATGTTCTACCCAGCTATGAGACATTATTCCTAATCTGACAAATACAATGAATAGGATACAATAAAAAATTGCCTTAGAAACAGACTGACAGATGAGCATTTCCTTTCCTTTGGCCCCCTCTTTTTTTTTTTAATTTTTTAAACCCTTAACTTCTGTGTATTTGTTCCTAGGTGGAACAGTGGTAAGGGTGGGCAATGGGGGTCAAGTGACTTGCCCAGGGTCACACAGCTGGGAAGTATCTGAGGCCGGCTTTGAACCTAGGACCTCCTGTCTCTAAGCCTGACTCTCAATCCACTGAGCTACCCAGCTGCCCCTGGCCCCCTCTTTAAAAAGTTTGCCCATCACTACCTAGACTAGACCAATGGTTCCTTTTTAATAGTTCAAGAACTCTCTTGAGTGTCATTAATGATAGTCCAAGATATTTGTGCTCAAAGTTCCTTAATGGTACCTGCAGGGATAAATTACTGCCTGATTGTGTCACAAATATATTTTTCTTCTGAGACAACAAGCATGTGCATTTTGGAAACACCATAGTTTGTTTCTGCAGCAATTCAAAGCCATCGCAATCGTGCGCACAATAGTTTCAGTGTTTGTGCAGCAAGTACCCAGAACTCTGCTTCTGACAAAGAGCAACGTATTGTTTCTGGTTGCCAACCCGTTATCCAGTTGTTTCCAAATGGCCACAAAGGTACAATAGTTACACTCAGACTAATTCCCAACAAATGCTTGGATACACGTGTGCATACCCTAATTTGCCTGCTACACCCTGTATCAGAATAGCTCCTCTTTGCCCTCTGTTACTCTGTAATCATCCCTCATCAACTGTGTAATCATATGATCAAGAAGTTACAAAGGTTGGTGTTCATGCACTGAAAATGTCAGGCTGCCTGAAAATTACAATTTGGGGGCATGCACGTCACTAGGGCCATCTTGAAATCATCACGGACTATCACGAACATTCTGTAGAAACAAATCTGTGTTGCTTCTCAGCACAGTATCAAGGCTGTTTTCCAAAGCAAACTTATCATTACTTTTGTTATTATTTTTTATGTGATAGATTTTCAAATGAACTATTTGACTATACTGGTCAGTCACTTAAAAGAACTTCTGGGGGGGGGGGGTGAGGCAGCTGGGTGGCTCAGTGGATTAAGAGCCAAACCCAGAGATGGGAGGTCCTGGGTTCAAATCTGACCTCAGACACTTCCTAGCTGTGTGACTCTGAGCAAGTCACTTAACCTCCATTGCCTATCCTTTACTGCTCTTCTGCGTTAGAACTAATACCCGGTATTGATTCTAAGATGGAAGGTAAGGGGTTAAAAAAAAAAAACTTCTGTAGGTATATATTTGGTATTGCAGTTGCAGAAGAGAAGGAAGTTATATCTGAGGAGATTCTTTCTTTACAAAGGTTAGTTTATATATAAACATTGTTTGACATGAAACAATACATGCAATTAAACTTTAAGAACATTTATCATTAGCCAGGAAAAAAAGTAAATGTTTTATATCATAATTAACTATTCATTTTCATTGATTGGTTAGCTTATTAAATGGAAGAGCACTTGTAAAATTCTCCTGCCATTTTCTACCACATATTTGTGTGAGCAAGCATTTTCATTTTATTCTTTTTTTTAAATCAAAATATTGAAATAAACTGAATGCCAAACCAGATTTAACTGTATTTCCTGATGCTGAGCCAAACATGGCAAACTTTTGTTCAAATAAAATAGCCCAACATCAAAATTAAATTTATTTCTAATTACTATATAACATTAAACAACTTCCAAGTTACTATCTAATTAAAATGTCTATGCTAAGCCCTATGCAGATATTTTCATTTGCTCCTCACAACAACCCTGGGAGGTAGGTGCTATTCTTATCTTCATTTTACAATTGAGGAACCTGAGACAGGCAGAGGCAAAGTGACTTGCCCAGGATCATGTAACTAAATGTCTAGGACTGGATTTGAACTCAGGTCTTCCTAAACGTAGAACACGAGGCCTAGGTTGTGTCACCTGCTTGCTTCTAGTTGGGATATGGGATTTAGAGAATAGGATAGAGATTCAATTAAGAAAGAGTAAAAAAAAAAGATCACCATATTGCAACGGACATCCAGTGAAAAAGGAATAGCTTAAATGTGTGGTGTTGCAGGTCAACACAGTTGTGTGGCTTCCTCCAGCTCTGTTTAACAGCATGTAACTGGAATCAGAGAAAGCAAAAGGTGGAAGTTCCAGAGTTGAAGTTGGTAATGGATGAGCAAATCCCTTGGGCAGTTGTTGCCCTGATGTTTCCAAGGAACTAATGTCAATTTACCCATGGTTCACTTTGGTCCAATCACAGCTTTACATGATTCACTCTGTTTGCCCGTTCAGGGAGAGCAAACCTCAATATAAAAGGGAGTAAGCCATTACAATTAAAGGACAATGTGGAATTGAACTGATTGACAAAAGACACAAGATTGGGAAGGGAAGAAAATAAAGCCAGATCAAGAGTGATGACCTGGGGAAATTATTGAGAAGTTGAGAAATGGAAGGTCAAAGTGAGGATGGAAAATAGATTAACCAGGCTCTCAGGCATAGGGAGAGGTGTGGTGATGGAGGTGATGATTAAATAGAAGAATTTCAGAAAATATCATTATAGAAAATCAAGAAATGATTAGTCACTCTTCTAAGGAAAGAGGCACTACCTTGTTTTAAGTCTTTGTAATTTGTTGTCACATTCTATCTGTTTAATATCCTGCTGCAATGCCTATCATACACATAGCATCCCCAAAAGATTTTCCATTAGGTTAATAGTTATGATTCCTTTGTAAAGGAGAGAAGGACTACATCACTGGTGATAAGGCTTTAAGTAAACCAGAAGGTCTGTCACTCATCGGGTAATTTTTATTCAGCCACTTTCTTAGAACCATAAACTCTGTGGTTAATTACTTCTGGAGAACAGTGTATTGAGTTTTATGGACAGAGACAAAGAAACAGAAGAAATGTGAGCTTATGACTGGCATATTTCCTGATTATTTGCCTACTAATGAACCAAAATGATTTCCACCTCTATTCTTTTCTCTTTTCATAGCCCTGAATCCTGGAAATATGGAGATGAATAATGATTGTGTTTTATGGGTAAAATACAAATAGTCAATGCCATTTACACAGGAAGCTCCTTTGATGTAACTCACCTCTCAGTAACACCCACATTCTTGTGGCCATTGTGGTAATTATCTTTTCAGATTCATAACACTCAGGCCCCCACCAACCTTTCTATTTATGCTAGACCAAACCAAAAAAAGAATTGAAAGTAAAGACATTAAATTAAAATAGAATGTCAATGGAATATGATGGATTTGAATCGAGTGCTTAACATTTTTGACACATTCCCAAAAGGCTATGGCTTAGGATATTCTCCCAGAAGCACTAGCTATGTCACAATTAGCCCTTAAGTTTCCCCAACTCAGCAAAGGAGGGGCATATCAGTTCACTTATAGGAAAAGTAATAAGGACGTGCACCATAGTGATAGTGTTGGGAGAACTTCCTCTTTGGTCCAGAAACTAAAGAAAACAGTAAAGCCCACTTCTCCCTTCTCTCAGCACAGTGTGTTCTCTTGGTCCTGCTGTCTTTTGTACCTGATTTCTCTTGGAATATTTTTTCAGGCAATGTCTAGTTGTAGCTGACATTTTACTGATCTATCTTGTGATTATTTCCCTCATGAAACTCCAGTAGGCTTTTAAATTGGATTACATCTACCCAATTGGAGGCCACACTAGGTGATGTGGCCATGTTACAGTCTTCATACATGGGCTTCTGGGAAGTTTAGTCCAAAGGTAATTTCCACAAACGAACAAGACTCTCTCAGTCATAATCATTTCAGAGACCTTTAGGCCATGCAACTTTTGACACTGTCTACTGCTCTCTACTACTAAATCCATCCATCTCCGTTCTAAAAACACCAGACTATTCTTGGTGCTCTTCTTATTTACTAGCTATTATTTCTCTTGCTTCTTGCTACTTCCCATTCCTCTTCCTAATGCCTTAATTTGCATGTTCTTCAAGCCTCCTCTTGACCCTCTTCATTTCCCTCTCTCTACTCCTCCCTTGGCAATCTTATATATTTCCTGACATCCCCATTCCCAGTCTCGAGCGAGGTACATCATTCTTCAACATGTCAGTTGATATTTTTCAGTCCTGACATCTTCTGAGCCCCAAACCTATAACTCTACCTCCCTGTGAATGCCTTGATGTTTCACCAGCATCTCAAATTAACAAACTCTGTGATCCGGGACATATTACTCAATCTCTGTCTGCCCTCAGTTTCCTCAACTGAGAAATGGGGGAATAATAGCACCTAGCTTTCAGGGTTAGCTCATTGTTTGATACATTGTAGGTGCTTAATAAATACATGCTACTTTCCTTCTGTTTATGTGTTATATTCCTCCCCAGTGGAAGGCAAGTTCCTTGAATGCAGAAAATGCCTTGATTTTGTATTTGTAGCCCCAAAGCTTAGCAAAGTATTTGGCACAGAGTAGCCATTTAATGAATGCTCATGGATTAATTGTGTGCCATAATTATATGTTTGTAGTTTTCTTAATTTACCAACCTATCAGCTCTCTCTGAAAAAAAGAATATATCTTGCCTAATTTTCATATTTTCCTTGTCACCAAGCATGGTGCTCTGTATACAGTAGGCACTTAATAAATGTATTTGAATGATTAAACAAATATAAATTAGATAATTTACTCCTGACTATATAAGATAATAAATACTTTAATATAAAATTACATCAAGAGGAGACTGGTTAAATAGGATTACTTAATTCATACAGGAAAATGCAAAAACTTTTGTGAAATCCATTAAATAAACAACAACAAAATAATTCATATTCATATAACACTTTATAGTTTACATAACCTTTTCCTCACAACAGCCTTTTGTATTAAGAAGTATATATTACCCTCATTTTGCAGATGAGAAACTGAATCTTAGAAAATCAAATGACTTGTCTAGATCACACAGATTGCAGTGATAGAACAGGGACTTGACCCAAGCCTTCTAACTTCAACCACATCCTTTTCCTACCTATACATGAAATGTAGACCAAGTACAAATTATTTCTGCTTTTATTTGCTATAAAATCTAGCTCAATAACAAAAAATATATACCTCTTCATATCTTACAACCTCTGGAAAAATTGTATTTGAACACAGTTATGAATTTTTGTCTTTATGTATTATTTACTGTTTTGTTTTTTATTTTAATTTTTAAAAACCTTTACTTTCTGTTTTAGAATCAATACCAGGTGGGGCAGTTGGGTAGCTCAGTGGATTGAGAGTCAGGCTTAGAGATGGGAGGTCCTAGGTTCAAATCCGGCCTCAGACACTTCCCAGCTGTGTGACCCTGGGCAAGTCACTTGACCCCCATTGCCTACCCTTACCACTCTTCCACCAATACACAGAAGTTAAGGGTTTAAAAAAAAAAAGAATCAATATCAAGTATCGGTTCTAAGATAGAAGAGCTGTAAGGTCTAGGTAATTGAGGTTAAGTGACTTGCTTGGGGGCCACACAGCTAGGAAGTGTCTGAGACCACATTTGAACCCAGGATCTCCCATTTCCAGACCTAGCTCTCTATCTGCTGAACCACCTAGGTGGCCTTATTTATTCTTTTCTTTTCTTACTTCTTTCAAATAGACCATTAGAGTTTTAGGAAGTGAGCAAAGACTCTTTGAGAATCTTCAGTTACTCTAAAGGTGGGGAGCTTTTTCTATTAAAAGCCATTACCATGTCAAAGAAAATAAATTATTATACAAATCATATTAGAAATATAAATAACATGAATATAATTATAAATAGAGATAAATATCATGCAAATAAAAACTACACTATTTCATTTTTTCCTCCTCAGAGAAATGTAATTCATTTAGCTCTCTAGTTTTAAAATTAAAAATGAGGAATATACATGTATATGTATATAAATATATATATATGCAAACAATATTGGTCTAAATATAGCCTGCATATTCCTTACCTTTAAAAAGAAACTGAAGAGAGTCACTGGGTAGCTCAGTGGATTGAGAGTCAGGCCTAGAGATGGAAGATTCTGGGTTCAAATCTGGCTTCAGACACTTCCTAGCTGTGTGATCCTGGGAAAGTCATTTAACTTCCATTGCGTAGCCCTTACCTTTCTTCTGCCTTGTAACTAATACATAGTATTGATTCTAAGACAGAAGGTAAAGGTTAAAAAAGAAGAAGAAGAAGAAACTGGCTTATGTAAAATTTGAGGGCAACTAATAATCACTGGTATTTTTTTTTTTTTAGTTTATACATACACATGAATTCTATGAATTCCTTACTTTGACCATTTGATCAATCACCAAGCATTTTTTTAATACCTACCATGTACTGGGCACTGAACTTTAGGGTTAAAAAAATGGCAAAAGAAAAATTAGGACATGTGAAAAACTGATCATCAAAAAATTTTGACCTGCTGATCTCAAACACTTCCTAGCTGTGTGTCCCTGGGCAAGTCACTTAATCTCCATTGCTTAGACCTTACCACTGTTCTGCCTTGTAACCAATACACAGTATAGATTCTACAGCAGAAGGTAAGGTATATATATACCTGGAAAATAGTGGACAAAAATATACTCTCAAGTAATCAAGATCTCAGAAAACTATAATTTTAAGAAATCATAAAACAAATTTCCCAGAAATATTTGAACCAGAGGTCAACTTGCAGTTTGATAGGATGCATAGATTACCATCCAGAGAAATATAAAAAGATGAAGCACACCCAGAAATGTGAATACCTAAATCCAGAAGTCTGCAGATCAAAGAAATGTCAGTGTTAGCAGCCAAGAAGAAAGAGTTTGAATACCGAGTCCCAGCTAGAATTTCACAGGACTAGATATCAAGTACAAGGAAGTAAAGTTTAGACAATGATATTACCAATGGAAAAAGAAAGCATTTGTACCCAAGAATAATTTATTGTGCAAACTAATATAGGATTAAATAAGATTAATATATTAATTAATAGGATTAAAATAATCCTATAGAGAAAAATGAGTTTTTAACAGAGTTGATGACTTTAGCATTCCTATGAAGAAAACCATAGCTTGAAAGAACTTTTGAAAGGTAAGTACTATAGAAAAAAGAAATTTAAGAAATGTGAGAGGAGGCAAAGCATTGTAGATAGAAATCTGGCCTCAAAATAGAGAAGAACTCAGTTTAAATCCTACCTTAAAACATTCAAGCTGTGAGACCCTAGCTGAGCTATTTAACATTTCTCTGCTGACATTCATGATAATACAAGTTCCTATGTTGGTGAAATCATTGGTCCAATTTTTAAAATGTCAAACAAAGGGATTCTAATACACTGCTAGAAGAGCTATGAATTGATACAAAGACTGTAGAAAATAATTTGGCATTTTTATAAAAATGTGACTAAAATATGCATATCTCTTGACCCAAAGATCACACTTCCAGCTCTAACTGCAAGTAGGAAAAACAAAGAAAAAATGTTTGTCTGCTTTAGTTTCTTCATCTGTTAAATGGTGATAATAGCACCTTCCTCCCAGGGTTATTGTTAAAATAATATTTATAAACTGCTTTGCAAACCTTAAAGCATTATATATAAACATTTACTCTAGGGGTAACTAGGTGGTTCAGTGGATAGAGCCAAGCCTAGAGCCCTGAAGATGTAGAGTCAAATCTGGTCTCAGATAATTCCTAATACACCTAAGTGGGCAAGACCCTTAACCCCTATTACCTAGCCCCTTACTGCTCTTGTGCCTTAGAACCAACACACAGTATTGATTCTAAAGCAGAAGGTAGAGATTTTTTTTAAACTAGGTATATAGGTATAAGAAAATGTTTATAGAAGCACTTTTTGTAATAGAAAAGAACTATAAACAAAATAGATGCCTATTACTTGGGGAATTGCTAAGAAAATTGTGGCAAGAGTAGTGGAGTGCTAAAGCACTATTAGAAATTATAAACATGATGGATACAAAGAAACAGAAGATTCTACCAACTGATGCAAATAGTGATTATAACAATAAAATAACTGAATATGAATTCTACAAAATTATAAAGAGCAAGCATGGCCCCAAACAGAAACATGAGAATGCACTTCCTTCTTTATAGAGAGAACTGTAGATTTGGAGGTTGTATATAATATCAGTTTTGCTTGATGTGTTGGTTAGCTTTACTAAACTTTTTTCCTTTTTTAAAAAATTCTCTATTATAACGGATGGTTCTCTGGAAGGGGAATTAGGTAGAGATTTGTGAAGAAATGTAAGAGAAAGAAAAACAAAAGATATCAATAAAATTTAATAGATTCTTATTGATTTATTTTTTTAAACCCTTAACTTCTTTGTATTGGCTCCAAGGCAGAAAAGCGGTAAGGGTGGGCAATGGGGGTCAAGTGACTTGCCCAGGGTCACACAGCTGAGAAGTGTCTGAGGCCAGATTTGAACCTAGGACTTCCCGTCTCTAGGCCTGACTCTCAATCCACTGAGCTACCCAGCTGCCCCTGATATATTTTTTATATAGTTTTCCTCCTATATCTCTCTACCTTCCCCCTCCTAAAGAGTTACCCTTTATAACAAAAAAATTTCAAGAAGAATATTAGGAAGGAAAGAAATATGCCAAAACGAATGCGTGTATGTGCGTGTGTGTGTAAAACATTTCTTTTAAACTGACATATGTCAAGATCCAAACCTGTAGGGTCCCTGACCTCTGTAAAAGAGCAAGAGATTGGGGTGGAAAGGGATATTTTCTCTAGCCTTTTGTTTGGGTCAAGCTTGATCTTTTTAATTTCACAACATTAATTTTCATTTTAAAAATAAAATTATATTGGCATTTTTGTTTTAGTATTCCCTGAATTTCCCGTGTCCTTCTATAAGATGCAGGAAATGACCACAAGGGAAAGTTCCTACCACTTCAAGGCTAGAAGTATTTATCGAAGTATATACAAGATTACTTGGAAATCAGCAGCCCTGGGGTCCTTCTCTAATAGGTCTGAAATGTTGGCCCCATTCACTAGTCAGTCCCTGGTCTCAGATTTCTGAATTTTGAGGAATATTTTGAGCTTCACTAATATATTTATCAGGATGGGGACTAGATCTGTGATGTCATTGGAACAAGGAAGTCCCAGGTGATGAAATTCACTCTACTAATACAGATTGGTACGCAAAGATAAATGACTTTCCTGAAGTCACATTGCCCATATGACTCAGCAGCAGAACTTCAACTCCCAATCTTCATGATGCTCTTATTCTAATGTATGTACATATAAATGAAGAAATGGTCATTTCAGAGAAGGAAGGCACCTGCAGCTGGGGGATCAGGTAAGGCTTCATATAGAAACCAGACTGATACATATATTAATGAATTTGGCAGTTACTAATTAACAAGTGAGCCCTATTTACAAAAGAGAAGCAGTGAATATTATATTATCCATCATCCTGAACCAGGGCTCACTAACCGTTTAGTGGCCAAGGATGGGTGTCAATAAATCTGTCACCAGACTATTTCCTATGACAGCTTTGTATGGTATGACTAAAGTGAGGACAACAAGGCAAGGGAACTAGGGAAGTGGTTCATGCCTCCTCTATCTCTGTGGTGAGGCTAATGAAAGCTGGCCCCTAAGAATCATTCTTAAACAGAAAGCTAAAATTCAGCCCAAAAGATGGGTAGGTATCTACCATTCTGGCAAGCAGGCAATTGAGTTACTAGTTACTATTGCCTGACATATCTCGACCCTTACTTACCAGAAATATAACCCTGCCCTTATCTGTCTTGCTGCCAGCTCCTTTGGAAAATGCAGCCTTTCTTTCTTTCTTTTTTTTTTTTAAACCCTTAACTTCTGTGTATTGGCTCCTAGGTGGAAGAGTGGTAAGGGTGGGCAATGGGGGTTAAGTGACTTGCCCAGGGTCACACAGCTGGGAAGTGTCTGAGGCCAGATTTGAACCCAGGACCTCCCGTCTCTAGGCCTGACTCTCAATCCACTGAGCTACCCAGCTGCCCCCAGCCTTTTTTCTAATAAAATTATTTGTCATATTAATGCTCCCTTCCTCCCTTTCCTCCCCACTTTAGAGAAGGCATCATTTGACAAAAAGGCATATATATAAAAAAATACATCTTACTTATTTCTATTTATCAGTTCTTTCCCTGGAGGTGGACATACACAAGTCATTCTTCCAACTATATATTTCTGCTGCTATATATAATTTCTCTTGGTTTTGCCCATTTCACTCTTGGTAATTTCATGTGGGTCTTTCCACGTTTTTCCAAAATTAACCTTTGTCATTTCTTAGGGCATGACAAGTATTCCATCACTTTGGAGTAAGAAATATCTGCCTTCCAGTCCTGCCTCTTAACATGTATTAGCTGCGTGAGCATGAGAAAGTCATTCAACTCCTCAGTGCTGTGGACAATACTTTAAATAGTCTTAAACTCTAGATGAGTTTGTCAGCCTGAATCACCAGAAGGAGTTTATAGGCTAGGAATTCCCCATATAGGTCCAAACCAAACTAAAAGTCCTGGGCATCAGACATATATATGTATATATATATGCATATACATATATATATATATCACAATTACTTTACTAGAAATGTGAATTTTAGAGAATTATTTGCCCTCAATCATTTTTTTTATTATTATTATTTTTTATTTTAAATCCTTAACTTCTGTGTATTGACTTATAGGTGGAAGAGTGGTAAGGGTAGACTATGGGGGTTAAGTGAGTGACTTGCCCAGGGTCACACAGCTGGGAAGTGTCTGAGGCCGGATTTGAACCTAGGACCTCCTGTCTCTAGGCCTGGCTCTCAATCCACTGAGCTACCCAGCTGCCCCCATCAATCATTTTTGTTATAATTTTGATCTTGTTCTTGTTCGGTCATTTTTCAGTCATGTTGTGACTTCATTTGTGAAGTCCTTGTGACTTAATTTGGGGTTTTCTTGGCAAATAGACTGGAATGGTTTGCCATTTCCTTCTCTAGCTCATATAACCAATGAGGAAAGTGAGGCACACAGATCAAAGTGACTTGCTCGGAGTCTGAGGCTAGGTTTGAACCCAAGAAGAGGAGACTTTTTCTGAGGGATTTATGGAAAAGAACGCTACCCACCTTCAGAGGAAGAACTACAGGATTGGAAACAGAAGAAAAACAACTGCTTGAACACATGGGTTGATGGGACATGATTGGGGATGTAGACTCGAAACTACCACACCAGTGCAACTATCAATAATATGGAAATAGGTCTTGATCAATGACACATGTTAAAAAAAGTGGAAATACACCATCAGTCATGGGGGAGAGGGGGAGAGTTGGGGGGGGGTGAAGGGGAAAGTAAGAGCATGAATTATGTAACCATGTTAACTTTTCTAAAAAATAAATATTAATAAATGTTTAAAAAAAAAAGAAGAGGAGGAGACTTCCTGACTCCAGCACTGGCACTCTATTCATTGTGCCACCTAGCTGCCCTAGGCTTTTTAGTTTGGTTCAGACCTATATAGGGAACTTCTAGCCTATAAACTCCCTCTGGTGATTCAGGCTGACAAACTCATCTAGAGTTTAAGACTATTTAAAGTATTGTCCACAGTACTAAGGAGTTGAATGACTTCCTCGTGCTCACGCAGCTAATATATGTTAAGAGGCAGGACTGGAAGGCAGATATTTCTTACTCCAAAGCCAGCTGTCTATCCACTCTGTGACACTGACTCTCCAGTGTTAAACTCAGCTTTCTTTAAGGTATAGACAGGTTTAAAATATTCCCTTTCTGTGGGCTAGTTCTCTGATGCTCCAGAGCTTATGGAGGAAAGCAAAGATTTTAAGAACAATGTCAGAGGTTGTTTAATTTAGGAAGGAGCCTGGATGATAGCCAGCTACAAAACTCTTTGCTCTAAATAAGAGTCTGTCGACATGTTTCAGTTTGAGATTTGAGATTAATTAATTATGGGAAATTTTGTAGGATTTATTTAAAGGGTCACATGGGAAAAGTCACACACTCGCTGAGTAGCTTGGTCGAAAGTTGAGGAGGGGTTCCAAGATAGGAGAACTTGCATATGGAAAATTACTAAGAAACAAAAGATGGCTAATATCCATACTTTACAAATCAGAATTGAGAAATTATTTTTGAGGCTACTGTACAAAGTAATATTGTAAAACTCTTTGGATGGGGAATTTGGCTGGCAATTTTAAAGCACAAATAACATTGTTCATATCTTCAAGGGAGTGGAATGTATATCTTTAATGAGCAGCTAAGTAAGAGAGAGTGAATTCAAGATGAGTTTTAAGCTAACTGATGAGAGGGCAAGGAAATTTGGTCAAGAGAATATTGTTATCATTAAGTTATTAGTTTTTTAAAAGGGTCAATTAAGAAAGGAATATACTTTCTCAGGAAAGAACAGGATGGTGAAGGGCCTCAAATTTATTCCATATAAGAATCAGTAAGAGGAAATGGTCCATGAGATATGAAGAATTGGACATGGCTGAGTAGCTGAACAACAACAAAATGGGGAAATGAAGATCATTAGCCTGGAAAAGAAGGATATTAGAGAAGTATGAACACTGATAAGGATTTCCAAATGGAAGAGGGACAAGGCTTGCTCAACTTTACTTCAAGGGGAAGAACTAAGAACAATGGTAGAAGTGGCAAAGAGGTAAATTCAAGTGTGATTCAGGAAAACTCTTCCAAATGATTAGAGGTATCCAAAAGTAGAATGGCTACTTTTAAAGGAAATATTTTACTGCTGATGGAATTGTGAATTAATCCAACCATTCTGGAGAGTGATTTGGAATTATATACCCAAAGGGCTTTAAAAGAATGCCCACCCTTTGATCCAGCCATTCCACTGCTGGGTTTGTAGCCCAAAGAGATAATAAAGAAAAAGACTTGTACAAAAATATTTATAGCCATGCTCTTTGTGGTGGCAAAAAAAATTGGAAAATGGGGGGGGGGGGTATCCATCGATTGGGGAATGGCTGAACAAATTGTGGTATCTGCTGGTGATGGAATACTATTGTGCTGAAAGGAATAATGAACTGGAGGAATTCCATGAAAACTGGAAAGACCTCCAGGAATTGATGCAGAGTGAAAGAAGCAGAACCAGGAGAACATTGTACACAGAGACATTATGGCACAATCAAATGTAATAGACTTTTCTACTAGCAGCAATGCAATGATCCAGGACAATCCAGAGGAACTTAGGAGAAAGAATGCTATCCACATACAGGGAAAGAGCTGGGGGTGCAGAAATGCAGAAGAAGAAAAACATATAATTGATAATGTAATTTGATGGGGATATGATTGGGGTTTTGATGTTAAAAGATCACTATTGCAAATATGAATAATATGGAAATAGGTTTTGAACAATGATACATGTATAACCCAGTGGAACTGCTTGTCAGCTCTAGGAGGGGGGGAGAGAAGAGGAAAGGGAAAGAATATGAATAATGGAATCATGGAAAAATATTCTAAACAAAACAATAATTTTTTTAAAAAAAGGAAGTATATTATCCCTAACTGAAAGTCTTGAAGGAAGGCAATCCACTGCCACAGAAGGAACCAATGGTGTCTGAATACAAATGGAAGCATACCATCCACCACGTAATTTCCTTCTTGAGTTTTTTCTTTCAGAAGAGATACATATCTTCTTTCAACACATGACAAGCATGGAAACATGTATTGCATGATAGCAGATGAATAACTTATATCATATTACCTTTTGTCTCAGGAAGGTAGAGAGGGGAGGAAGAGAGAAAATATGGATGGCAAAATATTAAAAACTGATTATTAAATGTGTATCTACATATAATCTGGGAAAATATTAAAATTTTAAAAAGAATATATTATGTATTCTTTTATATACATATTATGTATGTATATGAATATGAAAGTCTTCAAGGAAAGACTGAATGATCATTTAATGTGTACATTGTAGAGAGGATTTTTTTCAGGAATGAGTTCAATTGGATCACCATTGAGATCCCTTCTGATTCTATAACTCTGTAACTGTGCTTCTTGAAATGGTAATGGAAATAGGGCAAATTCCCCTAGACTTGTTCCTCAAGAATTTGCAAATTCAACTGCTTGAAAAAGTCACTTTACTAAACTTTATATGAATGAGACCTCTTATGACACATGGACAGACATAATTGTGTGGTGGAAAGGACACTTGTGGAAAGGATCAGAAGTCCTAGGTTTGAGAGACTGAGATAGAGTGTAGTAAAATAGATAAAGCCCTGGATTTGACTAGCATTAAAATCCCACCTCAGACTCTAATTAGCTCTAAAAAAATAATTCACTTCTCTGTCTTCATTTCCTCATCTGAAAATGGAGGGGTTGAATTTAATGACTCCTAAGGTTGCTTTCAGCTCTAAATCTATGATTCTATAATCTTTTCTTTAATTATCTGAGTGACCTAAGAGAAGTCCTGTGACATCTTTTGGGTTCTCCTAAGCTCCTTTCCAAATCTAAATCCTATATTCCTATCAGGGCTAAAAATTAAAATACAAGATCTCATTTCTTATGTAGGTCTTTAGATGTCATCTGTCATTTGTATAGTGCTTTAAGGTTTACTAAGTATTTTATAGGGATTAAATAATTCAAGCCTCATGATGACCGAGCCGGATTGTTATTACACAAATTTTCATGAATTCTAATATATAGATGAGGAAACTGAGGCTTGGAAAGGCAAAGAAATTGGCCCAGGGCCATATAGCTACTAAATGTCCCAGGAGGAGTAGGAACCAGACTATGTCCATCTGCCATACATTCTTTCAAAAAATCAGTATATCAGGATGAGAACCATCCAATAACATAACCAAGAATTCTCTCCATGTCTTAACTGACAGTCTTCTTGAGTTGCTGACTGAAGTTTTTCTTCCTCAGCTGGACCTGTAAGAGCTTGTGTTAAGCTGGCATAGTTTTTGAGAACCCAAGGAGGTTGCTGCAAGGCAGGCTTCAGTTGACGAAGATTATCGGAGCATAGAGTAGGAAGGTAGATGGGTCCTAAGGAACAATTAGTCTGTCCCACATTTTACAGATGAGAAAACTGAGGTACAGAGATCACATAGACAATCAGTGTCATGGCAGCATTTGAACCCATTTCATCTGACAGCAATAATACTGCTTTTTCACATATAGTATGGTTTTGGTTTGAACTTTTACCATGTATAAAGCACATTCAAGAAACTCAAAGCTCAAAAAATAATAATAATAAAACCTTTAAAATATTCTGGATAACTACATGTAAAAGGAGTTATTTTCTTATGGGCATTTAGGTGGCACAGTTGATAAAGCACTGGACCTGAAATTATGAAGACATCCTCCTGAGTTCAAATTTGGCCTCAGACATTTACTGAGACCCTGAGCAAATTACTTAAACCCCATTTGACTCAGTTTCCTCAGATATAAAATGAACTGGCGAAGGAAATAGTAAAGCACTACAGTATCTTTGCCAAGAAAATACCAAATGGCGTCATAAAAAATTGGGCAAGACTGAATAAAACAAAATATTTTCCTCCTATTATTTGTCCTATTATTTATCCTAATTCTTAGCACAGAGCCTGGCACAGAATAAATACTTAATAAATGTTTATTGTCTTGACTTATTCTGTTTATCTCAATTTTTCACAAATATAAAAATATAAATATAAGATGTAAGAAATAGAATAGAATATAAAAAAGAAAAATAATGCCATCGTAACCTTCCCTTGTTTAAAGATTTCACTTTTCCTGCTCCTTTCTAGTTAGTTCTTCTACAATCGCCATCAAGATTCCCTTCACATGATCAGTCACCTTAATGTAGCACATATTCTTTGTGATCTGTTCCCTATATTCATTACTTTTATAATAAAAATCTTTTTCCCATCAAGCAATAGTTCATTCTTTTGTTAACACAGATTGTCTTGCCCAATTTGCTTGCAATTTTTGGCTTTGCAGTGTCTAGTGCCTATTGCCTCATATTTTCTTCTGGAATAATCAGTCCCTGAAAGAATTACCATTCTTCAACATTGTCTTTCTGAAAAATATCTACTAAAGCGAAATCCACCCCACAGAAGGCATCAATCTGGGCAAGACCAATTCTCAAATCCATAATGTTCTTGCAGTACAAGGAGAGTAGTAGAGAAGGATCTCTTTAGAAAATTGATTACTCCCCATCAGACATTCTTTGATCCAGCTGGACTGGCCTACATTCTTTCTCCATGCATGACATTTTAGCTCTATCTCTCAGTCTGTACACAAACTAGATTACATACCTAGAATGCTATCCCTCTTCATTCCCGCCTCTTAGAATCCCTACTTTCTTTCAAAGCTCAGCTCAGGTGTCAACACCTACATGAGACCTTCCTTGATTCATCCCCCTTAACTCCCTATCCCCACAAGTATCTTGAATTTATTCTCTCTATATTTTCTTCATGCATCTATATGTACATGTTGTCTTCCCTGATTGAATGTAAAGTATTTTCTATATACTTTTATGTGCATGTGTTGTCTTCCCCAATAGAACAGAATATCTTGGAAGGAGGAACTGTATTTTTTTTTTGTTTCATTGATGTGTTTTGTTTTTACATTACAAACACTGGTTTTTCCCATTCTGTGAGAGATTTCTTGTAACAAAGTAAAATGATTAAGTAAAACTAATAATATCATGACCTCATTTGAAAATATAGTCAAGGAGGCAGCTAGGTGGTTCAGTGGTTTAAGAGTCAGGACTAAAGACAGAAGGTCTGGGGTTTAAATCTATCTCACTTCCTAGTGGGATGACCTTAGGCAAATCACATAACAACGCCCATTGCCTAGCCCTTACTACTCTTCTTCCTTAGAACCAATACAAAGTATTGACTCTAAGACAAAACTTTAAAAAAAAAGAAGACAAAGGTATAGTCAATATGTCCAAAGCTGTTACATCCGTCCCATCTCTTTATTTTTGGAGGTTTTTTTAAATGGACAGAAATCTATTTATTTCCCTCTGACTTCCCACCACATTGGAAAAAAGAGAAAAGAAATAAAAATTCCTGGTAAAAAATATAATCAAGCAAGACAATTTCCTCCCTGCTTCTATACAAAAATATGAATGTCTCATTTTGCATCCTAAATCTATTATTACTTCTCTGTTGGGTAGCAGGTAGTATATTTTATCATTGGCCCTCTGGAATCATGGATGGTTATTATATTGATCACAGTTCTTAGAGCTTTCAGAGTTATTTGTCTTTACAGTGTTGTTATTTTATAAATTGTTCTCCCAATTCTGCTCATTTCATTTTTCAATCAATTTATAAAATCTCTCAAAATTGTTCATTTTTATAATATTGATGTCTGCCTTTGCTCACTTTACTCTGCTCTAGTTCATATGTCTTTCTATGGCTCTTTGGAATCATTTGTCTCCTCATTTCTTACAGCACAATAGTGTTTAATCATATTTATATACTACAACTTCTTCAATCATCCTCAATTGATAGACAGCCCTTCAGTTTCTATTTGTTTTTTTTTTGTTTGTTTTCTGTTTTTTTCCACTACAAGAAAGATTGCTATAAATGTTTTTGCATTTATAGGATCTCTTTCTTTTATCTCTTTTAGGTATAGTGCTTGCTAGAATGATGGTATCCGTTCCACCAACTATGCATCAAAATATCTGTTTTCTCATCAGAGGCCCAAAAGTATTTAATTTTTTTCTTTGTATCCCTCATGCTGAGCACAATACATGGCACAACACAGGAAACACTGAAAAAAAAATGCTTTTTAATTGATTTCATTCAATTCAATAAATCATCAATAAACATGTCAATACTGATTGTTTAAGGATAGTAGTATCCCTTAGAAAATTCCTCCCTACTGAAAATCTCTCTCTATACACATCAAGCTTTTGCCTTGTAATATATTTTAGGAAACCAGCTTCCTAAGGAAGAAAGTTTGCCTTTCGAACAATTCTAAATGTTTGGCTTTAGGAACAAAACTCACTTTTATGTGGACCACTAAATGGGAAAGTAGTAGACCTTAATTCCCTTTTCTAATTTAAGGAGAACATGTATTCCATCATTATATTTTTTGGCCACACCTCAGGATACAGGTGCAGTTCCTTTCCCAGCATTCCACATTGGATGAAATGTTCCACATTTGGGTCCAAAATATACTGTATGTTCCACAGAGAAGAGGAAGAGCCTGGAGTCCTGGGTTATTTTAGGAAAGTAGAATTTTAACTCAATGAAAAAAAAAAGGACTTTCACATTGTACTCATCAATGGGACTGCTCTTAACCTATGTTCTGATTTTTTTAGGTTTGTGGTCCAGATACAAGAATTGGTGGTTAGCTGGAGGTCTTATTAACCACCAGGCATTCTAGAAAATGAGAGGTGCTTTGAATAACTGCTCTTAAACCCTTATACAAAATGGGGGGAAAAAACTTAGAGATAAAAAGGGTCAGAGAGAGAAACCAAAAGACTATAAAGATAGGACAGGATATTAGACAGAGCCACTTGTCTTCAAGTCAAGAGAGACTTGGGTTTCATTCCTGACTACAACATTAACAAAGTATGTGACCTCTGACAAGCCACTGAGTCACTGTAAACCTCAGTTTCTTCATTTATAAAAAGGGATAATGACATCTGCTTTGCTGAGTCATTGTGTCGTGCTATGCTAGCCTTAGAAAACCATAGAAGTGTAAAATATTATTTGCGCTAACTGGCAGGGGGAGGAAGCATAAATAAAATGGACCTGAAGTGAGAAAGAAAAGGAAAAAAAAGAAAAGAAAAAGATTTTAAAAGCATCCAGGTGGCTCAGTAGATAGAGATCCAGGCCTGCAACTGGGAAGACCTGGGTTCAAATCTGTCCTCAGACACTTCCTGGTCACTTAACTCCCATTGTCTAACCCTTAGGGCTCTTCTGTTTTGAGACACTGACACTTGTTATCTATTTGAAGACAGACACTAAGGGGTTTTTTCTATTGAGTTTTTTAATTTTTCCCATGATTTCATGATTCATGATTTCTCCCTCCCCTCATCCCACTCCCTTCTGGAGTTGACAAGCAATTCTACTGGGTTATACATATATATATTATCACTTAAACCCATTTCCATGTTATTAATTTTTGTAAAAGAGTAATCCTTTAAAACGAGAACCCCAAATCACAAACCCATATAAACAAGTGATAAATCCTATGTTTTCTTCTGGATTTCTACTCCTAAGGGTTTTTAAAAAAATAAATATATATGTTTTTAAAATGAAACAAAGAAGACCTGGCTTCTAACTGTGTAACCCTGGACAGATTTACTGAGCTTCTTTGTGCCTCAGTTCCTCATCTGTGAAATGAGGAGGTTGGATAAGGTCTCTTCCTACTCTAAAATCCACGATCTATGAAAGCTCAAAAGAGGTTATATATTTTCAAACTGTCTGACTTGCATTTTATCAAACTAGTTCATGACTTCATTTTTTGGAATATTCATTGTTGGCTATTAAGTCATGAATAAAAGATTTTTCAAAGATTGGAGTGAATATCAGTACTTTGAGTTTTTATTTAAATGATGGGTGATTTTTTTGCAAACATCTTCCCAGAATTTTTCGAGGACTGATGAATTCTTAGTGGAGAAATGCATCTTGCCAGCAACATCCACAAAATGGTAATTGTTTTTAGGACTTGAAATATTGTCGTTGGGTAGCTCTTTTTCTTATGAGAATTTAGTTTCACTATACTACAGGACTTCAGTGTCCAATGAATCATTCCAGAAAAGACAAACATTTACTTCCTTTTCGAATTAAACAAACAAATGAATTCCTATGTAGAGTTTAAATGGGGGTAAAATGTACGAGATCAGGTCTGGTATATTTAAAGAAATGGTAGTCATTTTGTACATATGCTCTGCTGAAAACAAACAAGACAAAATATTTAACTCTTTAAAAACAAACAAACAAACAAAAAAACAAAAAAACCTTACCTTCTAAATACTAAATCTCATTTCCAAGGCAGATAAGTGATAGGTCTAGGCAACTGGGATTAAGGAAATATATGAGGTCAAATTTGAACCCAGGACTCTCTGTCTCTAGGCCTAGCTCTCTATCCACTGTACCACCTAGCTGCCCCATTGGGAATTTTTTTGTAGGAGGCTATGGGAAAGGGGAAGAGGTACAGACTGCCAAATAGAATGAACAAAAAAATCTAGCCTTAAAATATTTTTTGCAATTAACTTATGGATATGATCCTTCCATTTCTGAAATACCACGACTAGATTCCACAGGCAATTCATTTTAGAACTTAGGCTCTCTCTGACAATAGAAAATGTAATGTCACAAAGGTGAATTTTGAGATACATATTGACAATAAAGGGTCGAAAACACACAGTGGGCAAAAGTCCTAGCAAACTTGAAAAATATTTAACTGAACAATAATGGAGCAATGCCAGACACTAAAAGTCACCAAAGATAATTTTAATTGTTGTAGATATAATGGTGTTCAATGACAGATGTTTTGGAACAAAAAGGTTATTTCCTGCAAATTTAAGTAAGTTTTTTCTCCTAAAATAAACTCTCATTGATTGTGAAAACTACCGATTGTCCTCAATGGCTAATGGACACCAAGCTGGCTGATAACTTTTCATTGGAGTCACTCCTACATGTTGGTTTGTAAACATTATCTGGAGGAAAAATTAAAAGACATAATGTAACCCTGTGGTATTTCTCCCTATGGAGAAATTAAAGGGCTCTTATGTAAGAGAAGTACTTTAAAAAAAAATTTGAAGTCAAAAAAGTGCTTAAGGACTCAATGTTGCAACTGTCCCACTGAGCATAATTTCCTCTCTCTCTTCCCCTCGCTTTTTTTTTTTTTTGGAAGTAACAAGAATTCATTTTGTCTAAATCGGTTTTAACTAGCATGTCAAGTAAATAAATAGAGCTCTGCTATTATTTTTATTAGTAAATAACCTTGGATGATTCCTGATCTTCCCTTATATGCTCAGATTACCATAGGAGAAGCCACTTAGGAATTTGCCTTTGTCGGGGAACTATGTTTGCTTTAAGTTCATCCGAGGTTTTCTGCTAGATATGTTCATAAATTTATGCAGCATTAGATTTCATTCTTTGGTCTTACCCCATTTCTTTAGCTTTTTTCATTTATGATTAACCTATGGAGCATTGCTTTTCAGAAAGCATTTTTGTTTGTGTTTTAAGAATTATGGGGAAACTATTGAAATATTGAGACATATTGGCTCCAGTACCTTTGGATGATTTGAGAATGGCTCCTTTCCTATTAATGTTTCAGAAAAAAATGTATGACTCACAGGGCTTATAAAAT
Organism: Gracilinanus agilis; assembly: GCF_016433145.1. NCBI lineage: Eukaryota > Metazoa > Chordata > Mammalia > Didelphimorphia > Didelphidae > Gracilinanus > Gracilinanus agilis. The sequence continues at coordinate 56,727,526 of NC_058130.1, forward strand.
GGCCTTAGACTACGTATATTCCTATTAATTAGAATCTCAGAACCAGACTTCTTGAAGCCCAAGACACAATACAGCTTTTCTCAAGAGATTAGTGTTCCCCGTTTTCAGGAGAACTCAGTTTGTAGTAAAATATCCACAGTATAGTTTTCATCCGTATTACATTATATGATGTCTACTATAAAGATATAAGAATAGAGACTGAACTTGTGATTTCACTGGTCTTGGGAACTCCCTGATGAGGAAATTCCATTTACTGATGTAGAATGGCAGCTTTTCAGCAATTCATAATCTTAGAGTTGCCTAGAGTACTGAGAGATTAAGATGACCAGAAGCACATGGCTAAGATATGTAAAAAAATAGGGCTTAAGGGATGGCCAGGCAGCACAGAGCATAGAGCGCTAGACTTATAGTCAAGAAGATCTGAGTTCAAATCTGACCTCAAACACTTCCTAGTTTTGTGATCCTGGGCAAGTCACTTAACTCCAGCTGCCAGCCCTAACCATTCTTCCACCTTAGAATGGAAAGAAAGGAAGGAAGAAAGAGAGAAAGAGTGAAAAAGAAAGAATGAGAGAAGGAAGAAGGGAGAGAGGGGGGAAAGAAAGAAAGAGGGGAAGAAAGGAAAAAAGAAAGAAAGAAAG
>NC_058130.1:56732402-56752151 GCF_016433145.1 Gracilinanus agilis
TTCCATCACTTGGATTGTTTTCATGGATTTCATTTGTCTCTGCTGTTATGACTTTATTTTTAATGAATGAAGAAAAAGACTCAATTAAGCACTAGTGAAACGTTGGGTATACAGACAAAAAGAGCAAAGACAGTCCCTGCCCTCAAGGAGCTTTATAATGGACTCTTGGGAGACAGATCTCTGGGAGTGGTGGCCAGGGAGGGATTGAGAAGTTGAGATTGTTACTGCCAAGTGAGTGGAGCCATAGAGTGGACCCATGCCACTGCTTTTCCCAAAGCTAAGAGAGTCAATCCAACAACTTTTGTAGACCCTTACTTTCCATCTTAGAATCAATATTATGGAGTTGTTCTAAGGCAGAAAAGCAGTAAGGGCTAGGCAATCAGGGTTAAATGACTTGTCCAGGGTCAGAGCTAATAATTTTTTACAGGTTAATAGTTCAATTACATTCATGGTATTAATAAATGCTTTATCTATCAATCTACTAAGTGTCCATAGGTATTCATTTTAATGCTCGGGATGCATAACACCTGTCTCATTTAAATTAGGGGTAATTGTGTTTTTCTATTAGCAAAAATTCAGTCTATAAGGATTTTTCAGGAACAAATTTACTCTGTAAGGATGGAAAGACTGTTGTTGGAGATGAATGTGATGTAAAAAGAAAAAGGGAGGGAGAAAGGAAGGAAGGAAGGAAGGAAGGAAGGAAGGAAGGAAGGAAGGAAGGAAGGAAGGAAGGAAGGAAGGAAGGAAAGAGGGAGGCTAATGTTTCTATAGTGCCAACTCTGTGCCAGGCACTACTATGCTAAGCAATTATTACCTCATCTGATCCTCACAACCCTGGAAGGTAGGTGTTATTATTATCCATATTTTAAACATGAGGAAATGGAGGCAAACAAAGCCTAAATAACTTGCATAGTCATACAGCTAATAAGTATCTGAGGCTGGATTTGAACTCAGTGTATCTGACTCCAGGCCCAGCTCTCTATCCATTGTGTCTTCTAGTTCCCCCAAGACAATTCACATCCAATTTGCCAATAGACCTTATGTTAAAAATAAAGAGGAAAAACTTTTTGACTATATAACAATAACAAAAAAATGACCCCAAGTGCCAAAGTGCCAGTCCCTTTGAAAAATTCCAAATAAGAACTCCATCCTAGACATTTGAAAGACTCCAGGACTTTTTTACCCAAAAGATCCAAATTCTGGTAAACTGAATATTGAAAATGAACATGTTCTAGTGACCATGGAGGAGTCTACTTCCAATTTTGTTCACATTCTCTATTGAGTTCCCTCTTTCTCTTTTTTTTTAATCCTACCTCCTATCTTGAAATCATTACTAAGTAACAGTCCCAAGGCAGAAGAAAAGTAAGGGCTAGGCAACAGGGATTAAGTGACTTGCCCAGGATCATATAGCTAAAAAGTGTCTGTCTAGTTTGAATCCAGGACCTCTTGTCTCTCTCTGGGTATGTCTCTATCTACTGATCAACCTAACAGCCTCTTTCCACCAAATTCTAAACATGGAGTCCATGGATAGATTTCAGAAGGATTGGAATGGGGGGGGGGATTACATAATTATTTTTTTATTAATCTTTGAAATTTAGCTTTCCTTTTAATTAATAATTTAAAAAACATTTTTCTGACAAGTGGCCCTTAGGCTTTATCAGACTATCAAAGGGGTCCCAAGTCCTAAACCATTCAAAAAATAAACACTCAACAGCCTAAAAGATTCTTAGATATAGGTGCTTCAGTGGATTGAGAGCCAGACTTAGAGATAAGAAATCCTGGGTTCAAATTTGTCCTCAGACACTTCCTAGTTGTATGACTAGGCAAGTCACTCAACTCTCATTACCTGCTCCCATTGCCCTTGCCATTCTTCTGCCTTAGAACAAATAAAAAGTACTGATTCTAAGATGGAAGTAAGGGTTAAAAAAAAAAGATAGTCGAGATAAAGGGAAGAGAATGAAAGTAAAAATAAATTTGGAATCCTGGAAACAAGAGGTCCTGGGTTCAAATTTGGTCTTAGATACTTCCTAGATGTGTGATCCTAGACCAGTCACTTCTCCCCCATTGCCTAGCCCTTACCTCTCTTCTGCCTTGGAACAAATACTTAGTAGCGATTCTAAGACAGATTCTAAGACAAGTTTGTTTTAAGTAAATTGGGGATAAAATGGAATTGGCAAGTTTCTTTTATCATAGTGGTGAAAAACTCAGCTCCCAAGATTCCTCCAGACTCAGTCTTCCTAACCTATAAAACCTGCTATGTGGAGAGAGTGCATATTCATCTATAATTGTTTGATGTAGCAAGAGCAAGGTTACCAAATTGAGCTAAATGTTCCCAAGCACAACTGTGGCCAGGGAAACGTGGGTATAATTGCTTTGAGTCACAAATTAGAGCCTGTGGCTACCTGAGTGTGGCTCAAGTCAGCAGGTGAGCCTGGGAATAAGTATCAAACACATCTGTGAGTATAAAGGATTGGGAGCCCAACACACATCCGGGAGGTCAGGGGTTAGGATGTTGGATTATCACTTTAGATTTAGTTCTAAGTTTCCAATAGAAGCTATTCTGTTTGTAAGTGAGCAAGGATAACTTGGTTTGAACATCTGATTAACCCAAATGCTTTGACATTCAATTAGGCTTGCAAGATTTAATAAGCCAAACATCTGAATACAGTTTCTGCTCAGTGCTTAGGAGTCTCTAAAGAAGAAGATAGCATTGTTACCTCTCCCCCATTTACAATCTAAAAGGCACTCTAGGGGACAGAGACACAATTCACCATTTCAACAGATCCAGTAACTCCTCATTGTGAGTATTCATTGCTTCCAACAATGCAAGTCTCAAGCTCTCCATCATTTTTCATGCTGTGATTATTATCCATTTCTTTCCCTAAGTTTTAATGGGGATTCCACCTACCATATTAAAGGCATTACAAGAGTACCAGTGCAGTGCTGTGTTGTCCATTCTTTACTCTCACAATTTCCTTCTCTGTTCATGTATCACCTAGTTGATATCTTTTATGCTGCTTGTTATATTTGCCATCCTTTATATTATGTTGTACCCTATTTATACTCACAATACATCTTGCATTGCCTTCTGGGTTGTCTGAAATTTGAATTCCTTAGAAATTGTGATTTAGAGACACTAAAATGCTTGTTGATTGATTTTGGCATTCCATGTTTTTCTGCAAATATGGAGCATCACTAGAAAACTATGGTGTTTAAAAGATGAGAATTTCAGGGAACGGATTGGGATCACTAAAAACACTGTACAACTTCTTAAATTAAAATCTACCAGGGCAGCTGGGTTGCTCAATGGATTGAGAGCCAGGCCTAGAGATGGGAGGTCCTAGGTTCAAATCTGGCCTCAGACACTTCCCAGCTGTGTGACCCTGGGCAAGTCACTTGACCCCCATTGCCTACCCTTACCAATCTTCCACCTATAAGTCAATACACAGAAGTTAAGGTTATAAAAAAAAATCTACCCTTCTCCCACTTTTTTAAACTAACCCTAGTTCTTTGTCTATCTTCAGTGTCTATGTGACATAGATGTTGAACTGAGGAATCACTCATAAGGCTGTTTACCACACTTGAGAATCTATGTAATAGCTATTCTTCATCCTTTTGTTTTTTTTTTCCTGTAGATACAAATAACTGTAATTATAAGGTATAATGGGAAGGTATGTTAAGAGATACAAAGTGTTATGGCAGGACAGAGAGTGCAGTGAGAGAAGGAGATGTAGAGGAAGAGGGAAAGAAAAGGAGAAGAGGGGGACAGGGGGAGAAGGAGAGAGAGAGAGAGAGAGAGAGAGAGAGAGAGAGAGAGAGAGAGAGGAAACTTTTAGCTGAGAATATCAGGGAGGAAATGGAATTTGAATAGGGAATTTAAGAATGGTTAGAAATTGGGAACATACATATTGGTGTAAAATTGTCCAGAGAGAAAGAGTAGATAGCACAAAGGCACAAAGATAGGAAACAGGAAGAAGAGAAAGGAGTGTGTTCAGGGGAAAACAAATAGTACAATCTGACTATATTGTAGGTTTTTTGATAGGAGAAAAAGACTAAAAAAGCATACACTAAAGTCAAATCAAGAAGAACCTAAACAGATACAAGAGATCAGACTTTATCTGGTAAGACAAAGTCATTGTAGGTTTCTGAGTTGAGGGAGTCAGTTGAGGAAATATGATTCAGGAAGATGTAACCCTAAATCTAAGAAGAGTGTATAGGAGAGATTAGAAAAAGAGAAATCAAAAGTATGGAAGCTAGTGAAGACAAACTAGGGATTATTTAAAGATTTGGGGAAGGAAAGTGACATGATGAGGGCTGTTTTCTAGGAAGATTAATTTGTAGCAATGAAACTTTTCTCCAAGAGAATTATAGTATTGTATTTTTCTTCCTATATTTTAATGTTCCATTTTAGTTTCATCTTCCTTTTCCCAACTTGTAAATATTGGAATTCCCCAGAGTTCTATTCTTTGCTCTCTTTAAACTCTTTTTCCTTGGCTATCATGTAGATTCCCAGTTTTCAACTCTCACCTTTCCACAAAAGATTTATGGCTTATAGATCCTGATCAAGAAAGACTGGCTGAAAATGGAGAGGGATAGAGAAAACTACCAAGAGATTTCCACTAAATCAAATACTGAAGAGAGTAAGAGGTATAACATTAGTAGAATGGTAGTAGAGAAGTCCATTAATTCATAAAAATAATATCCAGGAAGATAGGTAGTAATAATACTAATAGCTTCAGCTCACAAAAGCCCAACATATGTTTTTTGTTTCTTTTTGGGGTTTTTTTTAGTAAAGCAGAATCTTAACCCAAGGAAGTAAATTCTGCCTCAAAAATGTGACTGAGAATTAAGATTATAAAATTTAAAGATGAAGAAACTTCAGAGACCTAGTATAAGTCCTTAACAAGGGATATGACTCATTTTCTGGCTACAGAGAAAAAGCATGTATCAATCAAATGGAAAAATTAGATTTTAAAAATAGTAGATCGACAATAGTCCTGTGAACAAAAAAGTGGTAGAATTTTGTTGAGATTATTTTGGTAATGACTAATGAAGTGATAGTCTGATGGAAGCATACTAGAGACTACTTTGTCAGTTGGAGGAATTGGATGATGATTCCAGTAAGGCTGTAGCAAGAAATAGGAGAGATCTACTAACTGAATATTTGCTGGACAACAGGAGAGCTGATAAATTCTTGTTTGCCCTTAATGATAATTTTATTCTTCAAAACATAAATGGTTAGAGAAACTGCTATTCTTTTTTTTAAGTATTGATTTTGGGGGATCACTTTCGTTTTCAAATATATTCCTCCCCCTTCTTCTACCCAGAATGCTATCCCTGATGATAAGGAATAAAAAAAAAAAAGAGGAAACAAAAGCAGTTTAGCAAAACTAAGCAACAAAACAGCTGGGTCTGGCAGTATAAACAATATTCCACACTCCTAATCCCCCACCACTGTAAAGAAAGAGGAAGGTACATTTTCTCATCTCTCCTTTAGGGTCAAGCTTAGTCAATATATTACACTGCATTCACTTTGTTCTGTTTTGTTGTCCATCTATGTTATTGTAATCATGTGTATTGCTTTTCTGGCTCTGCTCACTTCACTTTGCATTAGTCCACACAAGTTTTTTTATGCTTCTTTGGAATTCACATATTTGTTATTTCTGATGACACAGTAATATTCCATTATATTCTTGGAACTGCTATTCTAGATCTAATCCTGACCAATAAGGAGGATCTGATTGTCCTGTAGAAATGTCTGATTTCCTTTTGAGGAAACACTATCTTAAGAGTTCCTGACAGATAACGAGAGGAAAGCTGAGCATAGCTTAATATGTAATATCCTTACTTTTATGAAAGTAGATCTCAAAAAGGTCAGAGGAAGTATAAGTAGGATGTCATAGCTTAATATTTCAAAGGAGGAATCAGTCTAAAGTTAATTGGATACTCTACCGAACAAGTAATTCTAATTCCCATGCCAATGCCATCACTCCTTCAATGCTTCTTCTACGTCTATTCCTCAGGCCTGGAACTCCTTCCTCATCTCTTCTTTTTAAAATCTCTATGTTCCTTCAAAATATAATTGGCAGGGGGGCGAGGCAGGGCAGGGACAGAGATAGGATGTTCAGTGGATAGAGACTCAGGGATAACAATGGAAGATCCTGAGTTCAAATGTGGTCTCAGACACTTCCTAGCTGTATAACTCTAAGCAAGTGACTTAACCCCCATTGACTAGCCCTTACTGCTCTTCTGCCTTGGAACCAATACATAGTACTAATTCTAAAACAGAAGGTAAGAGTTTACATATACTTCAGTTGCCACTTCCTGAGCTCTCTCTCAACAAGTATCTAGTATTTCCTTCCTTCCTTCCTTCCATCCTTCCTTCCTTCCTTCCTTCCTTCCTTCCTTCCTTCCTTCCTTCCTTCCTTTCTTTCTTCCTTTAAAACTATTAATTTTATTTCCTAAGGTGATCAAGGAAAAAAGAAAAGACTCTATGTTCTAAAATATTTATACCAGCTCTCTTTGTTGTGGGAAAAAATTAGAAACCAAAAAGATTTCCCTCATTGGGGGAATAGCTAAACAAGTTGTGGCATATGATTGTAATAGAATACAACTGTGGTGTAAGAAATGAAAAACAGGTTAATTTTGTGAAAACATGGAAAAACCTACATGAAATTATAAAATAAGCAGAACCAAGAGAACATTATATACAGCAACATAAATATAGTTTGAAGAATGACTTCTGTACATGCATCTCTTTAAATAATTTGAATTATTGGGACACTAATGTCTTGCTGGTGGAGTTGTGAATTAAACCAGCCATTCTGGAAGGCAATATGGAATCATGTGATCTAAAAATGCCACTACTAGGTTTGTACCCCCAAAAGATAATAAGGAAAAATTCTTATACAAAAATATTCATAGTTTTGTGGTGGCAAAAAACTGGAAAATAAAGGTTGTCCTTCAATTGGGGAATGGCTGAAAAATTGTGGTATATGATGGTGATGGAATACTATTGTGCTGTAAGGAGCGATGATCTGGAGGATTTCTATATGAACTGGGAAAACTTTGATGAACTGATGCAGAGTGAAATGAGCAGAACCAGGAGAACATTGTACACAGAAAGTAAAACAATGTGGAACAATCCAATGTAATGGATTTTGCTACTAGTAGCAATGCAAAAGCCAGGACACTCCTGAAGGACTTATATGAAAGAATGCTGTCCACATTGAGAGAAAGAACTGTGGGAACAGAAATTCAAAAGAAAAACATATGACATCACTTATCACATGTATATATGGGTATGGGATTTGGGGTTTAGGCTTTACAAAATCGTTCTATAGCAAAAATGAATAATATGTGTAAGGACGGGGATGGAACAAAAAGAGCCAGAAGGTTCCCTTTATTCTTATATATGGAAATAGGTATCAAGTGAAAACATTTGTATAGCACATTGGAATTGCTTATCAACTCTGGGAGGGTGGAGAGAAGAAGGGGGGGGAATGAATCATGTAAACATGGGGAAATTTTTTAAAATTAAAATTAAAAAAATAAAATAAAATAATCTTTTAAAAATAAATAACTTGACTTGAGGGCAGAGCCAAGATGGCAGAGCAGAGAAAGCTGAGCTCTCCCATATTCCTTTCTAAATACTTTAAAATAATGCCTCAAATTAAATTCTAGAGTGGCAGGGTCAAAAAAAAAATTCAGAGTGAGACATTCTCCTAGCTGAAAACAATACAGGAGATCAGAAAGAAATATTTTTGACATGGAAGGAGAGGGAGAGACTGGCCTGGAACCCATGAGGATGGAACACCAGTAGATGGGACTGGGTAGTAGTGACAGAAGCAATAGTAGCTTCCAGAGCTATCAAGCCAGACATGGTAAGGGGACCTGGCAACTTGTCAGAAAGAGATTATAGGAGACCCTTGTGCTAGCATTGGAAGAGGATCCAAATGCTATTTGGCAGCTCATTTCCCTATTCCTACTTCTGGATCATAGGTCAAGGAGACAGTGGGAACCCTAGGGGCAACTGTTTGGCAACTCCATTACCCATACCCATTTCTATATGTCAAGAGAAGAGATTATCACTTTCAATCAAGAGGAAGTGGGAACCCTGAAAAGCAGTACATCTACCCCCAAGGAATCAATGGCCCTTCTTGGGTAAGGACCAGAGTGCAGATCAAGAGAATAGTAACTATATCTCTCCCCAGATCACATCACCTTGGAAGAACCCCAAACTTCTAAAACTTCCAGAACTGGTTCTGAAAATAGCAGTGCAAAAAAGCCCAGTGCTTCAGACAGAGTCTTTCCCTACCCATATACTGGGAACAGAGCCCATCTTTAACATAAACTTTTAAATCAAGGGTAGAAAAATGAGCAAACAAAGAAAAAAGAATCCAACCATAAAAAGCTATAATGGTGATAGGGAAGATATATACAAACTCAGAAGCACACTATGAAGTCAAAACAGCCATAAGCAAATCTTTACAGGGTTGGGGTGGGAGTGAGGGATGTGAATAGGACACAAGACCAATAAGAATTCCTGGAAAAGTTAAAAAATTATTTTCGAAATCAAATAAAATGGCAGAAGAGAAATTAGGTAAAGAAGGGAAAGCAAAGGGAGACAATCATGAAAAGATAATAGGTTGGTAAAGAAGGCACAAAAATACTGAAGAAAACAATATCCTAAAAAACCGAATTGGCCATATGGGAAAAGAGATACAAAAGCTCCCTAAAGAAAATAATTCCTTAAAAAATTAGAATTGGGCAAATGGAAATTAATGACTCCGTGAGACATCAAGGAACAATAAAGCAAAGTGTCAAAATGATGAAAAAATAGGGAAAAAATGTAGAGTATCTCTTTGGAAAAATAACTGACCCAGAAAATAGATTAATGAGAGATTAATTTTTCCTAATTAAATTTTATTTTATTTTTCCCCAATTACATGTAAAAATAGTTTCTAACATTTTCCAAAGAATATTGAGTCTCAAATTCTCTCCCTCCTTCCCTTCCCCTCACCTCCCCATAACCATCATGATAGTAAGTAATTGATGAGAGAGAGATCATAAGAATTACATGGGTTACATAAGAACTATGATTGAAGAAAGAATCTAGACATACTATTTCAAGAAATTATCAAGGAAAACTGCCCTGATAGCCTAGAACCATGTAGCAAAATAGAAATTTATAAAATTCACTAATCACCTCCTGAAAGAGATCCCAAAATGAAAACTCTCAGGAAACTCCAAATTCCAGAGTTCCCAAATCAAAGACAAAATGCTTCAAGCAAGAAGAAAGAGATCATTTAAATACATGGAGAATCTGTCATGATCACCCAAGATCTAACATCTACCACATTAAAGGAAATGAGGACTTAGAATTTGATATTCAGGAAGCCAAAGGAACTGGGGTAATAACCAAGAATAAACTACCTAGCAAACTGAGAACAATTCTTTAAGAGAAAAAAAATGTATATTTAATGAAATAGAGGACTTTCAAACATTCCTGATGAAAAGACCAGAGCTGAATAGAAACTCTGGCTTTCAAATACAAGACTCAAGAGAAGCATAAAAAGGTAAACAAGAAAAAGAAATTATAAGAGACTCAATAAGGTTAAACTCTTTACTTTTCTATTAAGGAAGATGATACATATATCTTCTAAAAACTTTTATCATTATTAGAGCAGTTAGAAGCATTCTCTGTGGAAAGTGTGTTAGTTAAAATCACCTGGGGTTCTATTTGGAAGGATTGAACCTCAATATAGTGTTTGACAAACTTCTGTGGACCTGTGGGGGTCCTTAAAACTACATTTCCCGTGGTCCAACGGGTTTCAAGGGTTTCAGGTTTTGGATGACGTATTCAAGGTGAGGGACTGTTTGAAATTAGGGGGAAGTGACTTGGAGCTTCCTCTTTAGTTACCTGAGCTCGAGGAGAGAGGAAGGTAAATGGCTGAGGTGAGGTTGGAATAGGCTTTTTCTTACATGCGAGTGGTCAGTTTATCTCTATCAGCATGGCTTTTATTAAAATACTATTCTCCCTTTTGATCTTGGCCCTCATCATTTTTAATCATAACAGTTTGGCGACCATGAAGGGACTAACACACTTTCCACAGAATTACAAAACAGCCTCAATTCTGAGTATTTTGAAGGCAAAGGAAAGCCCTTAAAACTTTTGAGAAGGGGAATGTATTGTCAGATAATATGGCAAGTGCATATCAAATATAAAGATACCTCTCAGTGCCCCAGGAATCACTCTGAGACTACAAATTGTTGAGGATAACCACTTCACTTTGCAGATTGTAAATGCCTTTGGGCAGTGACCATGTATTCTTCATCTCTGAATCCTCTGTATTTTTAGTGCCATTTATTTTTTAGTATTTTTCTATGGTTATATGATTTATGTTCTTTCCCTCCCCTTTTCCCTCCCAGAGCCTATAAGCAACTCCACTGGGTTATACATGGATTATTGCTCAATATTTATTTCCATATTCATTTTTGTAATGGAGTGATATTTTAAAAATCAAACCCCCATATACTATACCCATACAAACAAATGATAAAACATATGTTTTTCTTCTGTGTTTCTACTCCCACAGTTCTTTCTCTCAATGTGGGTAGCGTTCTTTCTCATAAGTCCCTCAAAATTGTCCTGGATCAGTGCATAGCTACTAGTAGCAAAGTTGATTACATTTGATCATTTCACAATGCTTCAGTTTCTGTGTACAATGTTGTCCTGGTTCTGCTCATTTTGCTCTGCATCAGTTTGTGGAAGTCTTTCCAGTTCATGTAGAAATCAAGCAGTTCATCATTTCTTAAAGCACAATACTATACCATCACCATCATACACCATAATTTGTTCAATCATTCCCTAATCAAGGGACACACACACCCCATTTTCCAATTTTTTGCCACCACAAATGAATATTTTTGTACAAACATTTTTCATTATTGTCTCTTTGGAGTACAAACCTAGTAGCTGATATTGCTGGATCAAAGGATATGCATTCTTTTAAAGCCCTTTGGGCCTAATTCAAAATTGCCTCCAGAATGGTTGGATCAATTCACAACTCTACCAGCAATGCATTGGTGACCTAATTTTGCCACATGTCCTCCAAAATTTATTATTTTCTTTTACTGTCATATTGGCCAATCTGCTAGGTGTGAAGTGGTACCTCAGAGTTGTTCTGATTTTCATTTCTCTAGTCAGGAGGGATTTAGAATACTTTTTCATGTGTTAATTGAATAATTTTGATTTCATCATCTGAAAACTATCTATTCATATCCCTTGAACACCTGTCAATTGGGGAATGGCTTGATTTCTTATAAATTCAACTTAGTTCCTTATAAATTCGAGAAATTAGACCTTTGTCAGAGATAGTGCCATTTCTTACACACAGAAGGTGCTCAGGAAATTTTAAAAAATTAAAATCATAAAGGAAACTTTAAAGTAGAATTAAAATAGGTTCTTGCCAAAGTCTGAGGGTTACAAAGTCACCTAGTAAATATTGATGTAGTGGATGTACTTAGGCATCGCCCTAGGTCTTCATCTCACCAAAAAGGAATCTGTTCTGGCATTGCTGATGTTTCCCTATTGAAGATGTGATATTATCTGGAAGTGGTTAACTCCTTGATAAGGTGATAAGTCCTTTTCTAGTCCAGGGTCTACAGGACCCTACATTGTTAATGAGTTTTGCATTATTCATATCCAACTCATCTCCTCTCCTCCAGCCACACCCTCAGGCTTGGCTTTTGAAAGAGATCCCAGAAAGAAAAGAAGAACAAGATAGGTAATATCCAAGAAAAAGATACCAGCCAGATATGAATGGACTTGTTTCCCTGGGGTTAAGCCTTTGCATCCATAAAGCTCCTCCAGGGAATCATAAGCTCTGGAGAACAACTTATATCAGGGAACCACAGGTTCTTTCAAAAGAAGGAAACTAGGTAGCCTAGAGATTGCAGCTGATGGAGAGGAGTAGAAAAGTAAGAAGTTCCTGAACCAAGAAGTAGCTACAGGCCAGGAGCAGCAAATAACAATTATAAAAAAAGAAAAAAAAAACAGACCTTGCATTTTAATTGTACTTTGAGTTATGTGGACTGTGTAAATATAGGGTAAAATAGTAGCCTATCTGTCAAACTCATATGATTAATAGATCAGCCAGGAAAATACTATAAGTCCAGAGAATTATATGTGGTTGTCACTGAAAGGAAGGAATTTTTACTCTCTAGAAACCTAGAGTATTTTCCCTTTGTTAGAAACCAAAGAAGGAGGGTATTTAGTGCATTATTATAAGAAATAAATGCTTTATTATTAGTTTTAATATTAGATTAGATACATATTTCAAAATTGTGGAAAGTATAATAAAAATGAGTAAATGAGAAAACCGTGAAAGACACCATCTACTTCAATACCAAAGAAATAATATTTAAATAGTCATTTTAGATTACTTCCAAAAATGTGAAGGAAGCATGGGGTAGTAAGGAGGACATCTGTGATCAGCTGATTTTCCTCCTTCAGCCCCCAGCCCAATTGATAAAATCACAAAAGATAAAGAACTAACCAAGACTCCAAGGTGTTAAGGTATTAAATGAAGTACAAAGAGGAATTTACAGTTTGTCACCCCTTTAACAGAGGTATGATCAAAATTGTTTAAATTCCAGAGGGATAGCCAATTGAAAAGCTAGACATTCTCTATGAATCCAAAGTCCCTAGATAGAAGATAGTTTTAAGGAGAGTGACCTGAGGTCACTCACAAATAAGTGAGTCAGCCATGGCTGTGCATAAGGTAGATAAAAACAGGTATAAGGATCTCATTTGAATGACCTGCTCATAAAAGAAGCTGAGACTAGGGTAAGCAGCAACATTGGCACACCCAGAGATAGAGAGAGGAAGGAAGGAAGGAAGGAAGGAAGGAAGGAAGGAAGGAAGGAAAGTTGAAATATTGTGAGAATTATTAAAATGTAACACAGAGACTCATCTTGTGAGCACATCTCACTAGAGAAATGGTACCAGTAAATTTGCTCAAAGCAAGATTGCCACAAACCTTCAATTTGGAGGGGAGAAAAACAACCCACAATATCTGGAAAGAGTAATAAAGCAAAATGCAATAAAATGAAGTATGCGGTATAGGGAAAGTCAGTAATAGGACTAAGAGGGGAATAATTTGAGTTCTGAGTTGTCTCCACCAAATATATTCCCTCTATATGCCCAGTCTTCCCACTAACATTGTGTGTGGGTATGAGAGAAGATAATAAAGGATTTTGAGAGAAATGTTTTCTAGCTACTACCCTTGTAATGACATTTTAGTTTGATTCAAACTAATTGTGTCTCCTAGCTTGAGAATTTAAGGTAGGCATACTGAAAGGGTCAAATGAAGTATAGTTTTAGGATTGTGAACCCCATGGTACCTGATGAGAAAGAAGAATCCAGAAAGCAGGGGCCTTATGGAGCATTCAAGTTATTTTATGAGTAAAACAAAATCTTAATTTTACTCTACCTGGTTGGGCTCTTTTTGAACAGCTATATTTATATTGTTATTCTAATATGATGATTATGTTTAATGCAAATCAACATTGAAATGTTCTAGAAATGCCTTATTATAACCATTAGGCACATGTAATAGAATGTTCTTTTAAGACTTCAGTAAAAGCTTACAGTTGGGGGCAGTGAAGTGACTCAGTGAACGGAGAGCCAGCTCAACTGAGAGGGAGGTCCTGGGTTCAAATATGATCTCAGATACATCCTAGCTATGTGACCCTGGGCAAATCACAACCTCTCTTTGCCTTAATTCATTGGAGAAGGAAATGGCAACAAATTACTCCAGAATATTTGCCACAAAAATCCCAGGGAACATACTCCATGGGATCAGAAAGAGGCAGAAATGACTGAATAATAACAATGACCAACATAAGCCAATGGGAATACTTTATTGAGGGAATTAGCTTTAAATGAGGAAGGACTGTTAAATGAGGAGGGTTATCTTTCCTGCCTAGAGTTAACATACCTCTGCTCCAAGGGAGTCAAAAAAGGAGAGACTTCTTCTAATTCACAGCTGAAGGTCATTGACCTAGCTGAAAGATCATGGTAATATGCAATTGGTGAATTAAAATTTCATAAGAGAGATCATGTTAGATTATATAGTTTGGGGAGTCATCTATAAATGAATTGGCATTGACTCAATGGGATCTGATGAGGTTATGAAAGCTAAGAATGTAGAAGACAGTAAAGTCCAGGAAAAAGCCTTAGGGGATGCTCATATTTCTGGGGTAGAGTGATATGATGATCTAGCAAAGGAAGCTGAGAAAGAGCAATCATACAATATAGAAGAAAGAAAAAGCTGTGTCACAACAGCCAACAGATCTGGAAGGGCTGGGGAGGAAGGCAGAGAATCAAAGTCCTAAAATATCAAAAAACAATTGTCAAAAATTGTTTCTACGTGTAATTTAAAAAAAAAGTTTAAAAGTTTAAAAAAAAAAAAAAGCGAAAGGAGGCCAAGGGATCCAGAAAGAAGACTGTGAACTGTGTGAGAAGCTGAAGATAGGTTAAGATGAGAACTGAAAAAAAGATCATTTTAATACAGCATTGGAAGCCTTCGAGATAACCATTTCTATAGAACAGTAGGATCAGAAACCAATTGGCAAGAGACTAAATATTAAATATGTGGTGAAAAAGTAGAGGTTAGAAGCAGAGTTTAATTTGGCTGTGAAATCTGGAAAGACCTGAGAGACTAATAACCAAGAATAGAAAAGAAAGAGAAAAAATAAAGCAATTGAGTAAAACTAATCATTATATCATTATATGCATTATATATTATTATATGCAATGCTTTACATCTATAGATCCCATGCTCCATCCCCTGACAAATCTCTGCAAAGAAGGGAAGTATGTTTTCATATCTATTCTTCAGTCAGGTTTGGTTTTTATAATTATTGTTGAATTTGCATTTTTGTTGTTTTTTCTCTTTGCATTGTTGAATCATGTATACTGTTTTCCTGGTTCTGCTTACTTCACTTTGCATCAGTTCATATAAGTCCTTTTTTAAAAAAAAACCTCTTACTTTCTGTCATTAGTAACAACTTTAAAACAAAAGGACAAAGTCTAAGCAAATGGGATTAAGTGATTTGCCCAGGGTCATAGATATGAAGTGTCTGAGGTCAGATCTGAACCTAGGACTTCCTGTCTCCAGTTCTGGCTGGATGTCCATTGTGCTACCTAGCAGCCCCTTATGTAAGTCTTCTAATCCCTTTTTTTATGATGCAGTAATATTCCATCACATTCATGTACCATAGCTAATTTCACCATTCTCCATTTGCTGGGTATCTACTGTTTCCAGTTCTTTGCCACTAAGGGTAACCTGGTTTTACCATGCCCACAGACTCATTGCCATGGAAATGTGGTGACTGGAGTATTTCCCTGCTAGCCAGACAGATTACCTGAACTTCTCAAAGTTCTGATGGTCTTGGTTTTTATTTTGAATGGATTTCTGATGGCTTCTGGGAAGAAGGGATCAATACAGAGGTTGCCTTGAAAGGAACCAGAAAGAATCTATGCTTTCTTCTTATTGCCCACAGAGTGGGTAACCCTTCCTGGTTCCATCACCAATCCTCTTTCACACAGATTCTCTGTTACAGAAACCAAGAGCCCCACCAGTAGCTGCTGGTCATGTGTCCTTTAGTAAGGAAAGTGGAAAGGGCCAGGGCATAGACACCTCCAGGCTTGTTCATGGGATGATTTTTGCTACTTACAAAAAGAATCTTTGAATTTATAATGTCAATAGGTTGACAAATGACATTTTAGCTAAAAAGAAGGAGCATTGTCCCTGGAAAGAGATTATGAAATAAGCCTCTCTCCTATCAGTCAGGAGATAACAAGCATAGGAAGTTTCATGAGCTGACAGGCATAGTAGCTATTTGTATTGGTTGTTTTCGCAAATAAAGGAAGATTCAAATGGGGGAAGGGGGGGAGAATATTGAGAAATGAGTGTGGTATAAAAGAAAACTGCATCAATAAAACTATAAAAATATAAAGAGAAGGAACAAGTATAAGCACAGCCATATAGCTTCCATAAATGAATGGCCTGAGTAGAAGAATGTTCATTTTCTTGTTCCTTTTAGGGCAAAGTAATAAAATACTAGGATAAGTGTTAAATTGTTCATATACTCTTTTTCTGAACCCCTGGCTGAGTCACCTTATTTGAAGAAAGATTCTACAGATTTTTTTTTTACACACAGCATTTAAAAGAAATCACTGGCATATTAAAATGTCTAAAGTCTTTTCCCAGTGGAGCCAATTTGAGTATGTTCAGAATACTATGGAAATCAATCCAATTACAGTCAACCCACATTACTAGACCTCCATTTCCTCCCCACATGGCATGGATTTTTATTGCACAATTATAAACAGAAGGGACAAAGTTTCCTTAGTGAGAAGGAAAATATGTACATATATATATATACATATATATATACGTATACATATGTATACATGCATAATATCGATCTGAACTCTATTTAAACCATATACATTTATTTTATGTGTATGTATGTGTGTTTGATTTGGGTTCAAAAGAACTGCAGCCTAAAATACAAGGTGTTCCAAAAGTTTTAGTATAGTTTAGGCTTAGTCTAAGACTTTTGGGGCATTCTGCATCCAACTCAAGATCCAATGGAAGTAGCAGAATGGGGAAGAATGGGTGTTAGCCCATTAGTGGAAGAAAGGGGAAAGTGAACAACCATCAAACCCAACAGATAATCTCAAGTCATTAAGATCCAACTTGGAATCTTGGCTTTGCCACTCAATGCCTGAAAACTTTGGACTAGTAGCTTAAATGGATTTCAGCATGTAAATGTATAAAACGAGGCCCTTAGATGATTTCTAAGATCCCTTGTAGCTCTCCACCCATGATTCTGATACCTAATTCAAATTCATTATCACAAGAGGAAGGCAGTAAGCAGTCCCCACATAAAAATGTTTTTAAGCTCAAAGGTACTTTAGTTTGTCTGGTTTGCACTCCCGAGTGGTCTTACTTATAAGTACTCTCAAACTAGAATCCCCTCCATCTAGACTCAGGCTAGTGGCACTTTTCCCATTTGAAATTTTGATTTGGAGGAGAAAAGAGATGGCACAAAAACTCGTGAGGTGCCCTTCTGGTTGGGAAGTATTTATTAATCTTTAGCATAGATGAAAAGGAGTTTTGGTATATTTTGGTCATTGTAAGACTATATGGTCAAACTGGAGACCTGTTTATTCTTTTTGTTTATTTATTTTGAAGTATTTTTCCAAGATCACATGATTCATGTTCTCTCCCTCCCCTCTTCCCTCCCCACTCCCTGGCTGACAAGCAATTCCACTGAGTTATATATGTACTATCCCTCAATACCTATTTCCTTATTATTCATTTTGTAATAGTGTAATCTTTTAAAACCAAAACCCCAAATCATATAACTGTATAAACAACTGATAAGTCATATGCCTTTCTTTTGCATTTCTACTCCCACGGTTCTTTCTCTGGATGTGGATAGTGTTCTTTCTCATTGGTTCCTCAGGATTGTCCTGGATCATTGCATTGCTACTGGTAGCAAAGTCAATCACATTTGATTGTCCTGCATTGTTTCAGTTTCTGTGTACAATGTTCTCCTGGTTCTGCTCGTTTCACTCTGTATCAGTTCATGGAGGTCTTCCCAGTTTTTATAGAAATCAAGCAAGAACTGGTTATTCTTAAAACCCTTGGGATGTGCTTTTTGGAATGAAGTAAAAAAAAATGTTCCCACATGGTCTTAAACTGGAAAATTTTGTGATTGAGAAGTGTGACACAAATTTGCCTAATCTCAACAATTCTAACATACTTTCAGTTGAGAGGGCGTATTTAAGTGGGGTTAACAGAGAGAGGCCCCAAGACAATGAAGATACCACCAGATGGGGCCATATGGCTACTACATGCCAGAGCCAGGACTGAGCCCAGGGTTCCTGGTTTCAAATGTAGTGGTTTTCACCCATCCTTATGTGGCTCTCAAAATGTGTGATACATAGAGAGAGGGTTTTTTTTTTTTATTTTTTATTTTAAACCCTTGTACTTCGGTGTATTGTCTCATAGGTGGAAGAGTGGTAAGGGTGAGCAATGGGGGTCAAGTGACTTGCCCAGGGTCACACAGCTGGGAAGTGTCTGAGGCCGGATTTGAACCTAGAACCTCCTGTCTCTAGGCCTGGCTCTCAATCCACTGAGCTACCCAGCTGCCCCCGAAAGAGAGTATTTTTAAATAAGATCATCTATAGCTTAGAGGAGACAAGATTTGGTGGGAGTGGAGGGAAACAGGGATCACAAATTTAGAAAAAGAAAAAACCTCAGAAGCCAGCTAGTCCATCCCCTTAATTTTACAGATGAGGAAACTGAGACATCAGGATGTGAAATGATTACGCCTGTTTGTTAAGATCTTACAGGTAGCAAGCATGAGGTGGGATTAGAACCCAAGGCCTTTGTCTCCACATCCAGAATTTTCCACAATGTCACGATGTAGCTGTGAGCATATTTCTCAATGGGTTTCACTTCTGCCTGTTGTTTATAAATGTCTGTATACTAGCAGTGCTTGACTGGGTGGGAGGGGAGAGGAGGACCTAGCGGATTGATACGTCCTTCTCAGCTGAAAAAGCTTATGATCCCTTAACTAGTAAGCCTAATCACTGAAGCTCAAAGGAAGACTAGTATCATTTTGGATCTTAAGTGTGGGGTTATGACCCTCCCCCAAAATGACTGCATATGTTTTAAGTTTGTGCCCCAGAAGTTTCCCGTCGGCCTGATCCCCTGTTCTCAAGGAACTTCTAGTCTAAACCTGAGTTGAAGGAGTTGAAAGCGAAGTATGTCGCTGAAAAGATGCTAGTCTCACGGCTCCCAAAGTATGCCAGAAGGAGTTTCGCCCAGGGCTCAGGGAAACTTTCAGAAGAGACAATAGCATTAGTAAGTTCTAGTCTTCCTCAAATTGTATGCAAGAAGCCCTTACAATCTTTCGCGTTTGCCTGATTGCACGTGCACATCCCCGGAGTCTTGAACCCTCCCTTCCCTACCCTCCCCCCATCCTACTCCCCGCCCCCAACTCACACCCCGCCACTTCTCCACCCCCGCCGTGTGTCTCATTACAAAGAAAAGTTCAGTGCTGGAAGCAAAAAGTTTGGGAACCACAGCCCAAGTGCAGGCCTGCCCTCAAACAGCTTCCAGTCTATCAGTCCCCAAGGGGCTTCCAGCTCGCCCACGGTAACAGAAGGTCCTCAGTCTTCAGTAGCCGAAGCTCAACGGCCCTGCCTTCCCTTTCTCAGACGCAAAGCCTCTTCAACGCTGCCTTGCCCGCTCCCCACCCCCAGGTCCCTCGGAGGCTCTCTGGGTTGATCTCCTGGGTCACTGCCCCTGACACCCCGACCCCAAAGTTACTTCCCAGTGAGGATAGGGGGTGTCACTCCTAGGAGGCGGTGAGGGCCGCGGTCGAACTCTGGGTGGCAATAGCTCCAGGGCGGACGCTGGGACCGCCTGCGGGCTGAATTCGAGCGCTGCCCCGGCAGTCTCTAGGATAGTGTAGTGTAGGAAGTGGCTCCCTTTGGGAGCAAGCGAGCCAGCCAGCAAGCAGAGAGCACGCCCGGAGCGCAGGTCCCAGCGCGCCGCCTCCGCTCCCTCCCCCGCCCCCGCCCCCTTCTTCCTCCACCTCCTCCTCCTCCTCCTCCGCCCCCTCCCTTCCCCTCCCCTCAGCTCCCTCCTTGCCCCCTCC
>NC_058130.1:56761991-56800859 GCF_016433145.1 Gracilinanus agilis
AGAAAGAAAGAAAGAAAGAAAGAAAGAAAGAAAGAAAGAAAGAAAGAAAGAAAGAAAGAAAGAAAGAAAGAAAGAAAGAAAGAAAGAAAAAGATAAGGGAGGGAGGACAGAAGAGCTTATTAAGCACCAACTATGTGATTCTGTGCCAGGTAATGTCATTTCATTTAATTCTCACAACAACTCTGAGAAGTAGCTGCTATGATTTATCCCCATTTTACATTTGAGGAAAATGAGACAGACAGGTGAAGGGAATTCCCCAGGGTCACCTAGCTAGTAGTTTCTGAGGCCAGATTTAAACCAGGTCTTCTTGACTCCAGCCCCAGCAAACCATCCATTGTGTCATTTAATTGGACAAGTGCTTCACTATTCTTCTGGTCCCCCATATTCTAGTCCCCCTCAGAATTATTCTACATTCTTCCTTCTTCCCTATATTCAATCAATTGCTATATCTTGTAGATTCTGCTTCCTTAATTTCTCTCGCATCTGTCTCCTTTCTACTTCCACAGTGGAGAGAGAAGGGGACAGTTTCAGCCTTTTGGACCATTGCCAGAACCTCTCAATTGGTCTCCCTGCTTCCTCTCTACTTCCAATCCAGCTTGCCTCCCAAATAAAGGTTGCTAAAGCATAGATCTGAGCATCTCCATGGCTCCCTATCTCTCACTTGGCTCTAAACAATTCCAGTAAAATCCAGGCTATATTTACCTCAGTCTCCCACAGGCACTGCATTACTGAGAAATTGGCCCACACTTTATTTCTTTTACAAGATGTTCCAGTCCCTCCTGGGATGCCTTCACAGACACAATTCCCCATTCTTGGAATGCTCTCCCACCTTCATGCTGCTTCTTGGAAACCTCGATTTCTTCAAGACTCAGCTTTATGTTCTCTTCTACAGGAATTATTCTCCTCTCCCCCTCCCCCAATTTACTTTATATTTACTCTGTTAATATTTTGCACCTTTATCTGTATACAGATTATTTTCCCTAGTAAATAAATGCCCTGAGAGCAGAACCTTTTTTCCCCTTCACTTTCTTTCTCTAGCACCTAACACAGTGCCTCTGGTACATAGACATTTTTTTTTTAAACCCTTGTACTTCGGTGTATTGTCTCATAGGTGGAAGAGTGGTAAGGGTGGGCAATGGGGGTCAAGTGACTTGCCCAGGGTCACACAGCTGGGAAGTGGCTGAGGCCGGGTTTGAACCTAGGACCTCCTGTCTCTAGGCCTGACTCTCACTCCACTGAGCTACCCAGCTGCCCCTACATAGACATTTAATAAACATTTGCTTATTAAATCCAATTGTCTTAGCTGAGTTCAAGACTCCTGTAGCCATTGGGTCGTTTTGGACATGAGCCAGAGAATTCTGGGAGGGAAGGTCCTTTTCAAAACTTCTGAGTACCCTCCTTGTGACAGGAAGAAATGATCTCACCACCCAATGCTACCCAAATCAATACAAATAGAAATGAACATCTGAAGCAGGAACTTGAATCATATGATACCGTGATTTGATTTATAGGCAGCTTGGTGAATTGAACCGGGTGTACCGAAAAATGTTTTGGCTGGATTGTTTTAGGAAATGGATCAGGTTAGTTCTAGTTTTAATTGATTCACTACGCACTTAAACTCTTTTTTTTTTTTTTTTTTGGTTTGGTTTGTAGTTCAGTCAAATAATTAGTATTGGGATTTGATTTGGTTTACAGCTTAGCAAAGTAAATCAGTTCCTTCTAGTTTTTGCTGTGCGGTTCAAGGCAGTTTGGGACCCAACTCTGAAGTAATATTAGTAGGCTCTCTGGGAGAAGGGTTTGATGTAAATTAGATTTACTGAACCCAGTTCTTTGTCTTAGTAGATAGAGCTCATTCTCATATATACCTGAGGAGGAGATGCCAGGGAGGTGGAGAAATCAGGAAACACCTTGAACTTTGTCCCAGCCCCCATAATCTGTAGGCAGGCACCTGGCTATTCTAGTTCACATTTAAGATCTGCAGTGTATTCTAAATACATTCTCTAATTCTAGCCACACAATAGGAGCCCTTTAAGGTAGATTATATTATAATTTCCATTTTACAGATGAGGAAACTGAGGCTTATAAAGGTGAAGGAATATGTCCAGGGCTACTAAGCTAGTGTCAGAGGAAGGCTGTAGACCCAAGTCTTCCTGATTCCCACAATCAGCATTCTGTTCACTTTGTCAAGTTGCCTCTTAGAGAAGCTACAAGTATGAAACTGGATTTCTAAGACTATTTGGATACTAAAGATGGGCTGGAGAACTAAGAACCTCTAGAGCTTGTAACTGGCTCTTAATTACATTTAAGAGATTGAGGACAGGCACAATTTGGCTTCTGTCTTTCCATTCTCATCATCTTGCTTGTTGCTTGGCAAATGCTTGGTGTAGAGACTGGAAGTGTCCTTTCATTAGGATAGGGAACTCCCAGAAAAGGATATTCCCTCTACTAGTACAGGATAGCTTCTTCTCTAAATCTCTAGTCTTAGAGAGTTATTTAGAACCCTCAGAAAATAAGTGACTTGCCCAGAGTCACACAGCTAGCATGTGATAGAAATGGACCCTGAACTTGGGTCTTCTGATTCTTTCCAGCCTGCTGTCTATCCACTGTTACACTGGACACATCCTAGGTGCTGAATAAATGCCGGTTGATTTATTGATTATTAGATGAAAAGCTATCTAAAGGAAGGGATTATATTGTTTCCTTTTTGTTTTCCCAGCACCAAATTAAATGACCTCTAAATAACAGGCACTTGTCATATGGAAATAGAACAGGATTCCCTCACCTGCATCCCAAAAGTAGGACCCTCCCACCTCTGTTTCTGCTCTAGCTTTTCCTCCAAAGGTTTTTCATCTTCCACAGGCCCCCTGTTGGAAGACAAATACTTTACACCTTAAATCATGGCTAATTCCTTTGGCTGTCACTCTTGTGTCATGGGATTGACTCCTGAAGGGGACTTCAGAGATTATATATAATCAACACTAGGAATTTTACCAGTGAGGAAGCTGAGTCAAAGAATGTATTTAGAACACACTGCAGTTCTTAAAAAGTGAGCTAAAATAGCTAGGTGTCTGCCCGCACACAATATAGCCTTTGGATTGTGGGGGCCCAGACACAAAATTCAGGGTGTTTTCTGACTTCTTCACCTCTCTGACATCTCCTACTCAGGTACATATGAGTCTGAGCTTTGTCTGCTAGGACAAAGAACTGGGTTCTGTAAGTCTAATTTACATCAAACCGTTCTCCCAGAAAGCCTGTGATGTGGCTTGCCCAAGGTCACATAGCAAGTATGAGCCAGGATTGAACCCAATCTTTAGACTTTAATACCATTTATCTTCTATTACCCAAGCTAATTAAGACTCTTCAGGATTTAGAGACAAAATAGTGGGTGTGAGAGTAGGAGAAAAGGGGAAGATTTCTTTATTTTAACCATTTCCCCTAGGTCTAAACTTATAAGGCTACTGAAAAAAAAAATCATTAGATTATAAGTACCTTCTACAGAGTGCAATGGACTTCTCTACTAGCAGCAATTATAAAGAATTAAAATGATAATATATTTATTTTATAAATATTTTATAAATTTCATAAATAATATAAAATAAATAACATTAAATAAATAAATAAATGAAAGTAGATCCTGGACAATTCAGAGGAACTTATGTGAAAGAATGCTGTCCACACCCAGAGAAAGAACTGTGGGAGCAGAAACGCAGAAGAAAAACATATGATTCGTTACCTGGTTCAATGGGGATATGATTAGGGATGTTGACTTTAAATACAAATATTAATAATTTGGAAATGAGTTTTGAACAATGGGAAAAAAAAGAAATAAAGGGTAATAACCATGAACAAAAAGATTATAAGAGCCCTGAGGACGAGGACACTCCTTTGACTCTTTTTATATCCCATAGTTTAGCACATGTTGTTGTTCAGTCCCTTTGCAGTTATGTCAGACTCTTTATGACCTATCTAGAGTTTGCTAGGAAAAGATACTGGAATGGTTTGCTGTTTCTTTCTTTAAAAAACAACTCTTGCCTTCTGACTTAATGGATATTGATTCTAAGCTAGAAGAGTGGGAAGGGCTAGGCAATGGGGGGTTAAGTGACTTGCTTAGGGTCACACAGCTAGGAAGTATCTGAGGCCAGAGTTGAACCTAGGATCTCCCTTCTGTAGGCTTGGCTTTCTGTCCACTAAGCCACCTAGCTGCCCCACCATTTCCTCCTGCAGCTCATTTTACAGATGAGGAAACTGAGGCAAACAGGATTATTACCCAAAGTCACCTAGCTAATAAGTTTCTGAGGCAGGATTTGAACTCAGGAACATCAGTCTTCCTAATTCTAGACCTGATGCACTGTCCACTGGGCCACCTAGCTGCCTGCCTGGCACATAGTATAAAATTAACAAATGTTTATTGATTGAAAAGCATTGAAGGGTGAGGGAAATACCTTTTCTCTACCCTCATTTTTTCTCTCACAAATAACAGAAATTAGAAATTTTATCTTCCAGGGTATTTTTCCCCCAACATTTAAACCTGCACAGTTTAATATTTCTTAGTATTAGTTTGCTTAAGAAATATTGGATTTTGGGGTCTAGTGATGAATGTGTAGGGTAGAGCCATCTCTGTTTCTACATTTCATTTTTGTCTTTTGCTTTTTCCATGACCTTAAAGAAAATATCTGTACCTTCAGCTTTAGCTTCTCTAATCTTAAAAAAAAAAATAGCTCTCTTATGAACAAAAATTAGGATATCATGTTAACCCTGTCCAAGTTTTTATGATGGTAAAAAGGGGACTGAAGAGGTATGGCTATTGGTACTATCTTCTTTCTTTTTTAATTTTTGAGAAAGTTTATTTTTTAAACTCTTACTTTTTGTCTTAGAATACTAAGTGTTCTGTTAAGATTTCTGTTAAGAAAAGCATTAAGGTTTAGGCACTTGGGGTTAAGTGACTTGCCCAAGGGCACAAAACTAGGAAGCATCTGAGGTCTGAACTGAACCTAGGCTCTCTTGTCTTTAGCCCTGGCACTCTATCCACTGAGCCACCTTGTGGGCCCAAGGAAGTTGTTTGTTGTTTTTTTAAAGAAATGTTTTTATTCCTTTCTTTTTAACTGAAAGCATGAAGCTACCAGTAACATTTCCTTCTTTTTTTCTTCCTTTTTCTTTCTTTCTTTCTCATTTCTCCTTTTCTTCTATGTAATTCTGTTATCAGAAAACTTGCAATTACAAAGTTATTCCACTAAATAATTCCAACATTTGCTTCATTTATTTTCTCTTGGGTATTTCATCAAGTGACTAGAACAAATCTCAGTGCCTTTTTTAAGTGGAAACTAGGCAGTTACCTCCAAAGCAATCTAATTTTTGTGAATCAGCTAACAGATTGTATGTTAGAGACAGGAATGGGCCACCACCTTCCTTCATGACTAAGCATAAACTTACTAGTCGTTCTGTTTTTACACTTTAGTCAGGCTAAAGCCTATAAATCTAAGACAAAGAATCCCAAAGTCCTGTCTTGCTGAACTGACAGGTAATTGTGCTGCTGGTTGATAATTACCTCTTTTTAAAACAAGTTTTAAAAATCTATATGCAAATATGTACATTATGTTATACATTCATTCCGCATTTATTAAATGTTTCGTGTTTCATGGAACTGTACTGGGGCTATAAAGAAAGTCTTTCCCTCCCACCCATCTCATACACCACAGTTGCTAGTGCTTTCCTCTCTGAGATTACTTTCCATTTACTTTGTGTGTGTATGTATATATGCAATATATATATATTGTATGTATCCAGTTATTTTATTTTCTTTCTTTTTTTTTAATTGTTTCTTTCTTAGAATTAATACTAAATATCAGTTCTAAGGCAGAAGAGTGATAAGAGCTAGGCAATTGGAGTTAAGTGACTTGCCCAGGGTCACACACATAGTTTGACATTTCCTTCTCCAGCTCATTTTACAAATGAGGAAACTGAGGCAAACAGGGTTAAGTGACTTGCTCAGAGTCAAAAAGCCAGTAAGTGGTTAAGGCTGGAAAGATGAGTCTTCATGACACCACTACTCCATGTAGCTACCCTTTGCCCAGTTATTTTCTCTTCGGTCTCTATTAGGGTGTGAGCTTCCTGCAGGAAGGAATTATTTGGCATTTCTTTGTATCCCTAGTGCTATCCCTAGCACTGTGCCTAGCACATACTAAACACTTACAATGCTTATTGATTTATTGAAACAATCTCTGCCCACAAGGACTTCCATTCATTCTGGGCTGAGGGGGAGGTCAAAGAGGAAGCAACCCCCATGTACATATAAGTAAGTATACTGCATATGAAACAAATAAAATAAAAGGTAATTTCAAGGGTAAAGAGATCACTAGTAACTTTAATAGATGATCAAGATGGGTCTCTTGTAAGAGATGGCCCTTGAGCTGAATTTGGGAGAAGGCAGAGATTCTAAAAATGTATTTCAAGCATGGAGAGGGGCAGCTAAGTGGCTCAGTGGACAGAGAGCCAAGCCTAGAGAGAAGTCCTCGGTTCAACTCTAGCCTCAGACACTTCTTAGCTATGTGACCCTGGGCAAGTCACTTAACCTACCTCTCCTACCCCTACCCCCCCCCCCATTACCTAGAGACCTTACTGCTTTTCTGCCTTATAACCAGTACACAGTATTGATTCTAAGACAGACAGTAAGGGGTTTTTTTGGGTTTTTTAAAGCATGAAGATGAGGCAGCCTATGTAAACATTAACTTATACATGTATGAGAAAGGTAGAAAGCAAGAATGATATGTGAGTCCATAACAAGGTAGATCTGATCAAAACAAAAGTGTCAATCTGCTTTCAAAGATTGAGAACATATGTAGGTGTGTTGCAGGCTCATTTTATTCCACCTTTTCCTAATGCATTAGGAACTAATCAGAAACATTATGGTTCCATATCAAGGACAGCCAGGTGGTGCAATGGATAGAGTGCTTGGCCTGGAGTCAACCGGACCTGAGTTCAAATGTGACCTCAGATACTTACTAGCTGTGTAGCCCAAGGCAAGTCACTTAACTTTGCTTGCCTCAGTTTCCTCATCTGTCAAAGGAGCTGAAGAAGGAAATGGCAAATTGCTCCCATATCTGCTAAGAAAACTCCCAAAAGGGTCACAAAGAGTCGGATGTTGCTCAACAACAACAAAAATTATTTCATATGACAATCATACTTTGGCATTTTAGTTTTCATTGCTTAGTATCCTTCCAGATGATGTTATGGTCCTTCTTTTGGCCAGAGCAATACTAGAAAGGTGAGTCAGTGGCAATTCTAGAACACATCTGGGTTGTAATTGATGAGTTCAGAACTCATCCTTTTATAAATGAAGTTATATAAATGAAGTTCTTTCCCATTTAGCATGACATCTCTGTCCAAACTTAGTTGCCATTAATTTTATTTCCTGCCTATTTACACAGATCTGGCAGCAGTCATGACATAATTTTTCATTGTCTGGAAGAAATGAGTGGCATTGTAATGCAGAGAATATGTGGAGGCGAGACCCAAAGAGGGAGGTACCATGTATCTGGTTCCAAAGGCAGAGCCTCCTAGAGTTTTTTGTATTTTGGTGAAGTGACCATGGATAGGTTCTAGGTTCCAATGCTTTTCCAATTTAGGACCTTGATTGTTATCAATTCAATTAAGGTAGGTATCAGACACTGGAGAATTGATTCTCAGTAAGAACTCAGAAAATGCTGATTTCTAAACTGGAAAAGAATTGTATTTATAATGGGATGCATGCCTTCCCAGTGACGAGAATAGACATGTGGATAATTCAGGGCACCTGAGAAACTAAAATGGTAATCAGAAGGCTTTTTGGTGAGCCAGGAATCAGATCAAAGAGATTCAGATGGCCTTGATCCTCCAGGATCAAATATACATTCTTCTGTTTCTCCTTCAAAGCCCTTCACAAGCTGGCCCCAGTCTATCTTTCCAGCTACATTGGACATTTTATACATCTTCCTAGACCCTGGGATCCAACCAAGCTGGCCTTCTCTCTCTATGTCACACAGACACATCGTGTCCCATTTGCCTTTGCACTGTCGTTCCTCCATGTCTGGAATTCACTCCGTCTTTACTTTCATTCTCCCCTTTCAAGACTCTGGTCAAGCATAATCTTCAAAATGTAGCCTTCTCAATTTCCCCAAATGCTCCTTCTTACCAAACTACCTAGTATCTATTTATTTTGTATTTATTGTATTTATTCTCTTTAGTCTGTATATACTCACATACTTGTCTTCCTTCCCATTGGAATAGAAGCTCTTTGAGAGTCAGGATTGTTTCATTCATGGTATCTGTATTCCAAATGCCTAACACAGATCCTGACACATAGTAGATGCTTGTTGATTGATTACAGTTTACTTTCTCCAAAGAGTGGTGGAACCAGATGAGCTCAATGTAGACATCTCTAAGTGACAAACCTACGTTTCTGCCAGATGTAAGGACCTCTTGCCTTTGGGCACCACTGATTCCATGTGGTTAAATTCTTACTCTTTGGAGATTCTTTTCCTAGACTTTGGTGTAGATCAGTGATATCCATTTCAAATAGAAAGGAATCCTTATAGCCCACATATTGACTTGGAAAACCGCAAATTAGCATTATCTGTTGTATTTTTTTAGTTGTTAAAAAATTCCAATTTCACTTTAATCCAGTTCAGCAGCAGCCCTCACCACTTGGGAGTCTTATAGCTACCTGCCTCCTGGGGCCTCCTGTTCAATACCTCTTATATAGACCACTACCTTGTAGTTTTACTAATATTCAGTATTCATGAAATAACTTTCTTTTATGTTTGTAACAATTTAAGCCTCTCCTTGAGTTGTGTGAGACATCCTACTCATAAAATCACAGTATTTATATAGATATTTATGTTTATGTACAATACCAATCCAAAGTTATATATAAAAATTAGGTCCTAAATATCCTTTGCATTTATTTCTATTTATCTAGTTCTTCTGATGCAGCTAACTCACCTAATTTCCTTTCTGTTAGGGTCACCAGATTGGTAGATCAGGGCAAAACTTTTGACAGATTATTTTTAGACCATAAATTCCATAAAGATATGGGTCATGTCACATTCTTCATTATTCCCATTGTATCTGTCATAGTGCTTAATAAATATTTATAGGTGATCAATTAAAAAGATTGTCGAGATTTCTCCTTAACATCATATTGTACCTTAAATTTAAAAATACACACACACGCACACATGTCTAAGTCTAAGCTACTGAAAGAACTCGTAAATGTGTAGAAATCATTGTTGATAATCATTGAGGAATTATGGAAGGGAGAAGAGATGGCATCAAACTGGAAAGATGCTTGTGTTGACCTGATTTTCACAAAGAGGGGGGGAGTGAGTTTCCTGAGTTATAGACTAGTATCCTTGAAGTTAATCCCCCCAAAAACATACAATAAATAATTAAGCAGATGTTTATGAACACCTAGAAAAAAAAAAGCAGGGAACAGAAAGATGCTTTCACTAATACACAGCAAACTAACTCATGAGATTTCTTTTCTATTAGAGGCAGCAGAGTGGTTAATTTGGCCAGAGGTTTCACAGATTATTTCTAGATAATAAGTTCCATAAAGACATGGGCCCCATTACATTCCTTATTATTCTTTTGTACCTGTCATGGCGCTTAATAAATATTTATAGATGATAGTTAATTATATAGGATGTCCCAAAAGTCATGTAGTTTTATGCTCAAAGACTTTTGGGATACCCTGCATTTGCTGATTGAATAAATCAATAATTTAATTAGTATCTTGAGCATAGAATGGATAAAGGTAGACTGGACATTCCATTTAAGTAGACTAAAAGCTGGTTGAAAAGTCATACTCAATTGTGAAGATCCAACCACCCCAGAGGGCAATTTGGAACTATGCCTAAAGGGCTATATAACTGTAGCTACCCTTTGATCCAGTAATACCACTACTGGGTCTTTATCCCAAAGAGATAAAAAAGGGGAAAGGACCTACTTATACAAAAATATTTGTAGCTGCTCTTTTCGTAGTGGCAAAAAATTGGAAATTGAGGGGATGTCCATCAATTGGGAAATTGCTAACAAACTGTGGTACATGTTGGTAATGTTCTATAAAAAATGATAAGATGATTTCAGAAAAAGCTAGAAAGATCTGGATTAACTGATGCAGATCAAAATAAGCAGAACCAGGGAAACATTATACACAGTAACAACAATATTGTCCAGTGATCAACTGTGAAAACTTGGCTATTCTCAGCAATGCAATGATCTGAGACAATCCTGAAAGTCTTATGACGGAGAATGCTATCCACCTCCAGAGAAAGAACTGTTGGTGTCAGATGGATGCAAATCAAAGCACACTATCTTTCACATCAGTGTATTTATGGTTTTATTTGGGGGTTTTGGTTTTGTATGAATGTGCTCTTATAACAATGACCAATATGGAAGTGTGTTTTGTATGATAATTAAAATTAAAAGTTTAAAAGAAAAAAAAAAGTCCTACTCAAAATCTTATTTGTTCTTGTTGTCTTGAGAGATCATTAGCTTCTAATTGCTCAATTCTAGCCTTTAGAGACTGGTTTTCCTTTTCAATCTGGTCGTTTCTGGTCTTCAATTTACTTGCCTCACTTTCCAATTGTGAAATTCTGCCTTTTAAACTGTTATTTTCTTGCCTAATTTTGGTTTCCATTTTGCTTACCATTTCATTTCATTTTGGGGCATCTTTCTCCAATTGGGAGTTTCTGTCTAACCTGTTAATTACCTTTTGAGCTATTTCCCACTTCTCTTGCCAAATCTCTTCCATCTTTCTCATCATCTCAGATTTGAACTCTTCAGGAGCTTGTGACCAGTTTTCATTATTTTGGGAAGGTTTGGATGTGATTGCTTGTTTGTTCTCCTCTGCTGTTTGCTCTGTTGTCTGGATTTTGTTCTGTGTAAAAGTTGTCAAGTGTTAAAGATTTCTTCTTGTTGATCTTTCTCTTCTGAAGTTCCTGATTCTGGCTTGCCATTGTTAGCCCGGCCCCTTCTCAGCTTTATCCTCACACTCAGGGTCTGTCTGCACTCTTTAGGCTCCTGAGGTCTCAGGGCTAGTTGTTCTCAGGGTCAAGCCTCCTGGTAGTCCCCTTGCTTGTTCCTCCGCCCGAAGCTCCTTTAACAGTCTCAGGGTGCTGATTCCGCAGTCGTGCACCCTTCTGCACTGGGTCCCCACTCAAGGTCCAAGCCTGTGCTCAAGATCCCTGTCTGCGCCTGCGACCACGCCTTCACCTGTGCCTGCGCTCAAGGTCTGTGTTCAAAGTCCTCGTGTTATTTAGCCTCTTGGGGTCTTGAGTTTTGCTGCTCTCAGGAGCAGGCCCTGGTGATCCCAGGTAGTTGCCAAGGACTTAATGGGTACCCCAAACTTGCTCTACTTCTTTTGCTCTGGCTTTGGCACTGTAGGTGGTGGGGAGGGGGGGAGGGAGTTGCTCAGCCCGCGTTTTAATGAGAGCTGTTTCACCCCTTTATAGCATGGAAATGCCCTGATTCCACGTACCTTCAACACTGCGCGCTGTTGTGGGGTCCCTTCGTTCGTCTGGATTTGTTTTTATGTCCCCTTGAGGAGTCCTATATGTTTCGGTTAGGAGAGGTTAAGCAGCTGCTTTTTACTCTGCCGCCATCTTAACCCGGAAGGCCCCTCCTACTCAAACTCTTAGAGTCTCAAAGGAACTCCAAGGGCCTTCTGGTATAATCCATACCTAATCAAGTTGAAGGAAACCAGGATATTGGAGGAAATATGGCACAGTAAGATGATAACTGAATTTGGAGTCAAAGGACCTGAGTTCAAATTTCACCTTTCACTTACAAATCAATTAATATCAAATAATCAAATTAAATAATAAACACAAATCAATTAATCCTCTGAACCTCAGTTTCCTCATCTGCAAAATAAAGAGGATTAGAGTAAATATCCTATAAAGTCACTTCTAACACTGAATCTCAAGCCCTTCGATTATATATTGGGCTCTGAAAAGGAGATAATTTAAGGGAGGACTGTGACTTTATACATCAATTGTTTTGCAAGCTCATCAGTGAGGGTATTTGCTATACCAATAAAAAATTCTTATCTTACCCACCATCCATGCCTTCTCAACCCATACAAACGTATCCATATTTATTTATATATCTACCAGAAAGGATCAACCCAATTGGTTCTGGATTTCCCTTGCTGTATAACCAGAAAATCTTTTTTATCAGACTTTTCTTAGATGAGTTTCCTAATGCCAACATTTGAGTGTATGTCATATTGGAAATATGCCATTGTCTACTTGCACCTATCAGTTGCATTTCTATTTCCCTTTGGGTCACCTGAAAAGGGTGGG
This sequence comes from Gracilinanus agilis, assembly GCF_016433145.1. Lineage (NCBI taxonomy): Eukaryota > Metazoa > Chordata > Mammalia > Didelphimorphia > Didelphidae > Gracilinanus > Gracilinanus agilis. The sequence goes on from NC_058130.1 coordinate 56,774,333, forward strand.
CAGTCTTCAAATATTTGAAAATCAGTCATGTGAAAGAGGGATTAGGTTTATTCTGTGCAACTCAAGATATCACTTTCAAGAATTTTAAGTGACAAAGCAAGTGCTGACCTTCATTGATAAGGGAAATTTCTTTATCAGAAATTCCTTATACCAATGAAATCTTGAGTAGGATTCCCCCCCAAAGCCCTAATCCCTCCAGATAACAGAATCTGGACCAATGGATGAATATTACAAGGTAACAGATTTCAGGTTATTAGGGAGAAATATAGACAACTTCCTACTAGAGCTATTAAAAATACCAGATGACCTCTTTCCTATGGAGTAATAAATTTCCCATCATTGCCAGTATTCAGACAGAAAGTAGATCACCATCAGTTAAAATTAATTCATCCATTCATTCACTTTTTTGTAACCCCTAATCTTCTTTTAGAATCAATACTAAGTATCAGTTCCAAGACAGAAGAGCAAAAATGTCTAGGAAATGTCTGAGGCTAGATTTGAACTCAGGACCTCCCATCTCCAGGCCTGGCTCTCAATCCACTGAGCCACCGAGTTCACTTATTGATCAGGTATTGAGAATCTATAAGGTCCTGGGGGTTCAGGGGAGATATTTCCTGCCCTCAAAGCTTCCTGGTAATAGGGCAGCTAAGATTTACATGAATAATATAATCAAACACAAATATGAAGGTGTGACCAGAGCAGTATATACAAAGTACAATGAGAGTTAAGAGCTAGAAGAGATTACTTCAGTTTGTGGGAAGGACACATGAATGGGTAGTATTTGTGCTTCTGTGTTTACAGAGTTAAAGAGAAGGCCTCCTGCATAGAATTTTTTTTTAAAACCTTTACCTTCCATCTTAGAATCAATACTGTAAATTGGTTCCAAGGCAGAAGAGTGGCAAGGGCTGGGCAGTGAGGGTTAAGTGACTTGCCCAGGGGCACACAGCCAGGTAGTGTCTAAAGTCAGATTTGAACCAGGACCTCCTGTCTCTAGACTTGGCTCTCAATCCACTGAGTTCCCAGCTGCCCCCTCCTGCACAGAATTTAAAGAGAGTTGAACATTTGATTGTTTATTGTTGCATTTGCCCAATACAATGTTTGTACATACTTACTAAGTCTTTATATGTGTTATTTACCTATGAAACCGTCCTTTCCATTCCCCTTCCCTACTCTCCACATTTTAACAAGTCTTCTAAAATTAGATAGCTTTGGTTTTCCCTCTTCTTCCTTCTCATTGAACTTAGATTCCTAATTAGTGACCAATAAAGAGCCATCACAGATTTTAGGGTTCTTTTACAAATGGCCATTAGGAAGCCTAGATACCCTGTTGTATAGTTTGCAATCATAACCTAACAAATTAAACAAGGGTTTAAAATAGCATGAGAACAGATGTTTCCCCAAAGCCCTCTCGCAGCAACCTTGGTTCTCTGTGTGAAAATTGTAAAACTGCCAGAAAAATATTTTTTAAAATCTATATAAATAGCTTTTGAATTAATTCAATTCCCCTGCCCCCTCCCCTTTTTCATTGTATTGTACAAGAAATCCTAAAGCGAGCCCCAGGGAATGCTTGGATTTTTGCTTTTCTCTTTCTTTGGGACTTCTTTGAAGAACTTTTCATTGCTTCAGAATTGGAGGATAGCTTTTATTAAATTATTACATTTTATTATTTATTATTCATGCATAAACATGAATAATCACCCTTTCAAAAGCTATTCTGAAGTTTTTTATATTAGTAGCTGTTCCTCTCATCTTCTCCCTCTTCCCTCTAATTTGGGACTGTTTGTCTAATTTGTAAGTGGGGGTTTTTTTCTCTCTATACTGGGCAAAGAATAGGCTTTCAGTGGTAAAGATAATGGTGGCATAGTGGAAAGAGCCCCAGGTCTGAGTGAAGGGACTGACTTATCATTTATTGCCTCTATGACTGCGGGCAAGTCACTCTCTGGTCTCATCTATAAAATGAGAAGATTGGACCAGATGATAGCTGTTCCAGTCTTCTCTTTCCATGTAACTGACATTCTCATTCTAAATAATGAAAAGTCACTTCCAACTTGAAAAAAATGTCCATCCCTAATTCAGGTATTATGATCTCATAGTTAATATTGTTTTAGATGAATAGTTTTCAAAAGTTTGGGATCCCCATGGGGGTTTTGCTTGTGTTCTCTGGTTTTGGACTCAAGGTACAAGTGTATTTCCTTGCCCTAAGAAATGTAGCCCTGGGGATTCTGGATGCTTGGGCATCTGCCTGTGATTCCTAGGATAAGTGTTGGTACAATCGGAGAGAGGCACCCTCTGAGAACCACCGGGTTCGGCTAAGTTTTAACTTTCAAAATATAAATAGCAGGTCTCCAAATTAAGATACAAATGACTCACACAGAATTTGACTAAAGGATCCTCTGTGGGAAGAGGAGGGGATCATTTTAATGAAGTCAACCTGAGGATGATGGAAATTGAGTAAATTCTGGTCTCTTCCAAGCTGAATTGTTAGTGGTTGTAGAGGCAGCTGAGGAGGAGGTAGCAAGTGTTGAACTTTTGGGTACTCCCTTCTCTGGTCAGGCAACCCTACCCAATGGAAGCATATCCTCTCTTTTTCTATTTAGGACCAAGGGAGTTTACTGTCTGGACTCCAAACTGGATGTAGCTAAGGAGCCACAGGAAGGAATGCATGGAAGGGTGCCCTGTGATAAGGATGAATATCCTGGGATCATTCAACAAGGATTGATTAAGCATATCCTATTTATCTGGCTCAGGACTATAACAAAGACAAATAAGAGATAGTGTCTGCCCTCAAGGAGCTTACATTCTATCAGTGTTTCCCCATGCCTTTAATAATATTTCTAACCAAGTTAAAGAAATGTCTAAAAATTGGAATGCACCATTAAATACGTTGGCTACGTAATGAGAAGACAGGACTCATCAGAAAAGATTCTTATGTTGGGAAAGATTAAAGAAAAAAGGCAGAGGGGATAGCAAAGGATGAGATGGATAGATGGCGTCTTAGAAGCAACAAGCATCATCTTGGACAGACCTCAGGACATAGTGGAGGACAGAAAGACCTGGCATGCTATGATCCATGGGGTCATGAAGAGTTGGATATAAATTAACAACAAAACAACAGAAATTAGAATGTAGTCTCTTTGTTAATGGAGTTGGTGTAGTACATGCAATTTCTGGAATTAGATTTTTGTCATGGGTGTTAATGATTAGAACAGCTCTAGTTAGATGCAATCAAATGAGTCAATCCTTGGCTTATTCAATTCACTTCAATTTGAGTTTAGGACTTGTGTTTCTAGAATATACATTGTATATGCACATGCTAAATATATACTCAGATGTTATGTATATATATGTACATATAAACTTTGCATATGTATATACACATACTATGTATCAGGCATTAAAAAGTATTTTATGTAAAGAATATGGCCAAGGGGATCTTGGTCAAGATAGATGATTAGTACAGGTGGTCTTCATTTTCAATATAAAGATAACCTTCCTGTGTTTAAAATGTGGATTTATGACTTTATCAATTTTCATAACTTCCTCTAACAATATGTAGTTGATAACCTATCTGGGGTGACTCTTGTCCATGTTCCCCCATAATTTCTTTACACGAATCCACCCAAAATGATAGAGGCCTTCCTTTTTTTCTCCTGACATCCCTGAAGGCATCAATGGAGGTCTATTTCACCCTTAGCATGTGACCCAGAGACATCTTTTTTTCCCCTTTTATATATTTTCCCATTTTCCTATTATATTTCCTATTCCCATATTATTTTCCCTATTATATTATTTTTCTGTTCTATTTCTCCTATTCTTTTATTTCCCCATTATTACATATTCCTATACTAGATTTCCTATCTTTTTTCTGTATATATTTTCTATTTTACATATACCTATTATTATTAAATTAGTATTTTAAACACTCCCTATTTCACATTTTTCTATTACATATATATTATTTTTATCCTATATAATTTTCCTATTTTTATATATTTTTATCCTACATATTTTTTCTATTATTCCTTGATGACATTATTTTACTTCTGTTCTTTGAAATGTTGCACATCACTTATTATCTCCTGGACATTTCCATCTGGGTTCCCCATATTTGTTTCAAATTCAGTATATCCTAAACTGAAGTCATTTTGTTTTCCTCTAAGCCAGCAATTCCCAAAGTGGGCACCACCACCACCTCCTAGTGGGTGCTGCAGCGATGCGGGTGGGGGGGGGGTGTGTGGTGATGGCCACAGGTACATTTATCTTTCCTATTAATTGCTATTAAAATTTAAAAAATTAATTTCCAGGGGCGCTAAGTAATATGTTTTTCTGGAAAGGGGGCAGTAGGCCAAAAAAGTTTGGGAACCACTGCTCTAAGCCCATCCTTCTTCATAAATTCCCTATTTCTATTGAGGGCACCCATATCCTTATAGGCATTGAGTCATTATTAACTCCTCTGTCTTTCTCACCCCCACATTCCATCAATTGTCAAGCTTTGTTGATCCTACTTCCACAACACCTCTGAATTCCACCCCTTTCTCTCTGAATCCACCCTATTTCTTTGAACTCCCAGGGCCACCACCCTAATCTGGCCTTCCTTGCCTTTTAACTTGTATTTTCCCTGCTTCCAGCCTTTCCCCTCTTCAGTCTAGACTTCACACAGCTGCCATATGCATTTGTTAAAACAGATTCAAAAAGATTTCCCTGACCATCCTTTTAGTCTGCTTCAGAAGCTTCAGCAGTTGGCTCTCTCCTCTAAGATGAAATATGCACTCCTGTGTTTCACACTTAAGGCTCCTCACACTCTAGCTCCAATCATCCTTTCTGTATTTATTTCATATTACTCCCCACTCCAAGCTTCAACACAAGTGTCCTTCTTATTCCTCTTCGGACAAGACATTCAGGTAATCCCCGACCTACCTCCTTTGCACAATGTTGACTAATTGACATATATGTTAGAACTGTCCAGTAGAATGGAAGTTCCTCAAGGGCAAAGATTATTATTATTTTTTGTCTTTGTAACCTCAGAGCCTTGGGAGATGTATTGCACATCTTAAATGTTTAATAAATCCTTATTGAAAGAATAATGGCACATTTGGAACTTTGCTGATCTATCGTTGATGGGGTGTGACACCACGTTGAGGTTGGTTGAGTCATGGCATTTGGGAAAATTGATTAAATCAAGGCTAGTGTATATCTGAGCTACACCCTTAGACTTGACCTTAATAGGGGAGTAGAAACAGATGTGGAGTGGAGACAAAGACCAGAATTTATTCCCCACCTCCCCCTCCTGCCTCAAATTTAAGTCTTCATTCTGGTATAACCCTTCTCCTATCTATCACTCAGCCTTACTCTCTGATCATAAGCTCTACTAATGATTTGAAAATAATACTATCTGTCTAGAAATTATGTTCACATCGACCTTTTCAAAAAACTTTTTTTTTTCATGAAGCAAAGGTATATTTTTACATTCCTTAGGACCTGGAATCATATGTTTTAGGGCATAATGGTTGACTAGTGAGTTCACAGCTCTGCTTAAGGTTGTTTTGCTTCAGGTTGCTTGTGCAACCTTAGAAGACTTTATCTTAATTGGCCATATTTTTGGTCATATCATTTCCTCTGCCATAGCAACTAATAACTATATTGCCCATCAGACTGGTCAAATCATTGATTCAATTTAGTCGTTAAAACAACAGAAGATATTTAAGTGACCAAGTAAAAGCAGATTTATAACCATATGAAACATTTTTGGGGGAGAAAATTACCCTTCCCTTAAAAAAAACAGACAAAAAGGCTTTTTAAGGAATCCAGATGGAGTCAAAATAATTACTGACATATAGTGCTTGGAGATTTTTTTTTTATTGCCTTACCAATGTGGTCTCATTTAATGTGTCCTCAGATCAACCTTTTTAGTTGGGTTCTATAGGTATGATTAGGTACATTTTACAGATGAGGACCCTACCTGAGGGTAGTTCAATGACCAGCCTGTGTTCCAAGCACAGAGGTGAGGATTTGAACCCAGATTTCCTGTGACTCCTGGTTAAGTATTCTTTCCAATATAAACCCTGCCTTGGATGAAACAAATTGTTTGGTCTTTTGGTACTGGATCTGGATTCTTGACATTGGTAGGACCTGCTCACAAAGGTCAAATTAGAAATAACCAAAGGATTCGATTTCATTTTTCATGAATTCAACTCAATTGAGCCAATTTGGGTTGACCTGTCTTATGATTTATTGAGTTTCTATAATATATTCAGCACCAGTCAGTCAATCAATAAGCATTATTTTAAGTACCTACTACATATTAGAAAAGCACTATGTGATACTCTAAAAGGAGCATAAAGATATTGTCTTGTTTTTGAGGGGCCTATGGTCTTCCTAGAGCTGACAGGACTAAAACCCACATATGAAAAGCTAACAAGAAACGGTGATCATCACGTGCATGGTAAGACAAGAGTTTCCAGTTCCTTGGCCCTCATTGAGTTGTGTAGGTGACCACAGAATTTCCAAGGGACTGAGTCTTCAAACCACACCTCCATCCAATGGTCATAAAATGTTGGGCAATAGTTCTCAAGGTCTGACAGCTTCTCACCAGATGAGTGATCCAAAAGTGGAACGGGCTATCTCAGAAAGCAGAGGGATGTCACCCCTCACTAGCAGGCTTCAGGCAAAGACCTAGTGACCACTAGGGATGCTGGAGTCAGGAAGACCTGAGTTCAAATCTAGCCTCAGATATTTACTAGCTGTATGAGCCTAGGCAAGTCACTTAACCTTTTTTGGTTTCAAATTTCTCAGCTATAAATTACATATAATGATAGCGCCTATCCCCCAGGTTGTTATGAGGGTCAAATTAGAAGATTTATAAAGTATCCCTGGCACATGGTAAGCACTATATAAATGGTAACTATTATTACAGTTATCATTATCTCTTGTAGGTTATCTCGTAGACTAGCTTCTTTCTGGGAGGTGTTGATTGGACTAAATGGTTTATGTGGTCCCTTTCTACTCCGAAATGTTCAGGTTTTATGACTTTAAGTCTTAGAATGACCTTTGACCCATAGCAAAAACACTGGACATACAGTTAATTTTTGGTTATTCCCAGTAAATTTTTAATCCCTGGATGATTTTCCCCAGCCATGTAGCACAATTATGGCCTGCCCTCCCTATCATCAGTTGATATATTAAGAAAATACAAACTAATTTGGAATTAGCCCATGTTAAATATCAGTAGAAACATAAATTTGTCGATATGACACCTCCCATGTTTCCCAAAGTCATAGAATGGAATTAAATCCTGAGAACTGTTAGTTCAACCCAGCAACAAATATTTACTAAGCGTCTACTATGGTCAAAGTGCCAAAGCTGAATTAATTTCACACTTGGTTGAAGGAGACTGAAGGAAAACATACTACTGGATTTAGAAGTGAGAAGATTTGGGATTAAATTTTGATTTAGCCACTTTGTAGATTTGGAAAAGAATGCCTGCCCTTTGAGCCAGCCATACCATTGCTGGGTTTGTACCCCAAAGAGACCATAGGGAAAAAGACATGTACAAAAATATTTATAGCTGCGCTCTTTGTGGTGGCAAAAAACTGGAAAATGAGAGAATGTCTTTTGATTGGGGAATGGCTGAACAAATTGTGGTATCTATTGGTAATGGAATACTATTGTGCTCAAAGGAATAATAAATTGGAGGAATTCCATGTGAACTGGAACGACCTCCAGGAATTGATGCAGAGTGAAAGGAGCAGAACCAGGAGAACATTCTACACAGAGACTGATACACTGTGGTAAAATCAAATGTAATGGACTTCTCTACTAGCAGCAATGCAATGACCCAGGACAATTCTGAGGGATTTATGGAAAAGAACGCTATCCACATTCAGAGGAAAAAGTACAGGAGTGGAAACACAGAAGAAAAGCAACTGCTTGAACACATGGGTTGATGTGGACACAATTAGGATGTAGACTCTTAATGGATACCCTAGAACAATTATCAATAATATGGAAATAGGTCTTGATTGGTGACACAGGAAGAAACCAGTGGAAATGTGTGTCGGCTACTGGGGGGGAAGGGGGGTAGAGAGAGAGCAAGAACATGAATCATGTAACCATGGGAAAATTTTTTCTTTTCTTTTCTTTTTTAAACCCTTACCTTCTGTCTTGGAGTCAATACTGTGTATTGGCTCCAAGGCAGAAGAGTGGTAAGGGTAGACAATGGGGGTCAAGTGACTTGCCCAGGGTCACACAGCTGGGAAGAGTCTGAGGCCAGATTTGAACCTAGGACTTCCCATTTCTAGGCTTGGCTCTCAATCCACTGAGCTACCCAGCTGCCCCTGGAAAAAAATTTTCTAAAAAATTTAAAAATTAAAAAAAAAAGAAAAGAAAAGTCAACTTTTTGAGAACTTCAGTTTCCTCATTTTTAAGTGAGAAGATAGGATTTGATGGCTGACAGGGTACTTCTAGAGTTAATTCTATTGTCTTGTGACTGTATCATCATTAACTCCCTTTCCCATAATTCCCTTAAGTTTTGCAATCTTATATCATTGTGGAATAATTTCATGTGTATGAGTCTTGGGCTCCCAAAATTACTAGAGAATAAAAAGGTGATCATACACTTCTTTTATATCCCACCTGATAACTTACCTTAGTTCTTGGCACTTAGTAGGAACTTGGTAAATATTTGCTAAATTGACTTGCTTCTAAACACAGGTGTGGAATTTTTTTTAAAATCCCTTTGAAATAACTGTGTTTCTTCCACTCTCCTCATTGACGAGTATGAAAGAGACTCGATTGAATGTCTTTCTTTTATTTGAAACGTTCTTATGACAGTGGGGAACCACAGTGGTTTAAAACCCATGCCAGAACTTTTAGTTTTCTAAAGCAGGTAAAATGGGATATGAAAGGGAAAAATGTTAATTATAGGCTTTAACTTTCTACCTTGGATCTTTCGTTGTTCTGGTCAGAAGAACAGGTTTTTACAGCCTAAGGGCTCACGCTGAATATTACTGTTCTGATTTGGAATCTTCCCATGGCAAATGTAACCAATTCTGTTGAGTGCTATTGTCCTGGAAAAACTCCTAATTTTCTGCAATCAGTGCTATCATCCTCAGTGGCTGTGGGAAAGGATGAAAAAGAAAGGATCTTTTACTTTCACATATAACTATTTTCTAAGGATCACGAGCTCTTTTTTTTTTAACAACGGCACAATAAATATGAATCGATCTACTCACCCAGCTCTTCTGTATGATCTCTAATTGTTTCCTTATAATATTGAACAGTTAAGAAGCCCTAGTGCTGTGATTAAGGTACATTACACAAGATAGCTATTGTATGTGATTTAAAGCAACATCCAATCAAGATAGAGGAGAAGGATGGTGATTTATGTACACACAAGGGAAACAATTTGAGGGACCAGTTTTTCATATGGACTTATGAAATCCACACCTACTCTTTCACTTCAAGAATTAATCTATTGATGTGGGAGTCTAATAAGAAAAAATAACTGTAATGAGTTTGTACCCTGTTCTCCCATGGGCAGCCAGCCACCCCACTCCTACAGTAGTTGCACCTGTTCATATGTTGGCGTAAGGTACAAACTTATTGTTGTTCAATTGTCTTCGTCCTGTCTGACTCTCTTTCTTGACAAAAGATACTGGAGTTGTTTGCCCTTTCCTTCTCCAGCTCATTTTAGAGATGAGGAAATGGAGGCAAACAAGGGTAAATGACTTGCCCAGGGTCTCATAGCTAGAGTGTCCAGACTCAGCACTCTTAAGCCACTGAGCTGTCCAAACAAGTCCTAGCCATGTTATCAATAAATAATAATCATAGAAGCTCCCCTTCCTGTTGTACTTTGTAGATCATGGGGTGGTTTCTTCATAACAAACCATGAAGGATACGTATTATCTCCATTTTACTGATGAGGAGGCTGAGACTTGGATAATAGACTGAGAGTTAGATGATGAACACATACCTTAAAGCGGCAATGTTAGGAATAGAACTAAGGTCTTTTGATTCCTAGTCCAGTGCCTTTTCCTGTTAAGTTAGTAACGAGTTAGGATATTCTGGGAGGAAAGGAAAAGAAATAAATAAATGATAGAGTAATTTGAATCTATGCAATTTTTCTTCATTTACTCAAAAAGAATTATAGAAAGCACTAAGGGTAATAATTTTTTTTTAAAAAGATTATAAGGCCTTTCAAGAGCTTATAGCAAAGTATTGGACAATGTGTGAATCAATGCTAAAACGAGTAGAGGCAGCATTTTGGGAAAAAGCATTGAGTTTGGACTTGGGAGACTTAGGTTTTATTTCTTGTTCTACTTTTTCTTATTGTTTAGTTGTGTCCAACTCTTCATGACCCTATAGACTATAACCTATTAGTGCTATCTGTGGGGTTTTGGCAAAGATACTAGATTGGTCTGCCATTTTCTTTCCCAGTGGATTAAGGCAAACAGAAGTTAAGTGACTTGCCCAGGGTCACACAGCTAGTAAGTAATTGGGCTAGATTTGAAATCAGGTCTTCCTGACTCCAGGCCCAGTGCTCTATTGACTGAGTCACCTAGCTTTCTCACAGGCAAACAAGTTAAGTGACTTGCCCAGGGTCACACAGCTAAAAGGTGTTTGAAATTGGATTTCAATTTAAGTCATCCTGAGTCCAGATCCAGTGCCACCAAGCTACTTACTGCTTATTACTAACACGACCCACAAGCAAACTACATAATCACTTTCTTCTTCAGTTTGCTCATCTGTAAAAATAATAATGATAACAATAATAATAGTTAGCATTTATATGTCACATTAAGGTATATAAAGTATTATGTATTATTTTCATTTTACAGGTAAAGAAACTTAGACTAAGTGACTTCATTAGGGTCATGCAGTTAATAAGTGTCTCAGATTGGATTTGAACTCTAGTCTTCTTGAACTCCAACTTTACCATCTTGCTCACCTAACTCCTCACATTTGGAAAATGATAGAGATGGAATAAATTATTTCTAATGGCCTAATTCCAACTCAAAATTTCATAATCTTGTGAAGAAGTAAATCTAAATAATATGACACATTGAAGATGTTATGAGATAGCTGCTAATTAGAAGTAAACCAACTATACTGGTGCTTTTTTTTTTCTAATCCTCATCTCCTGTTTTAGAATCAATATTATGCATTGATTCCAAGGCAGAAGAGTGGTCAGGGCTAGGCTTAAGTTAAGTGACCTGCTCAGGATCACATAGCTAGGAAGTATCTGAGGACAGATTTGAACCCAGGACCTCCCATCTCCAGAGCTGGCTTTCAATCCATTGAGCCACCTAGCTGCCCCTAATTGCCCCTAATTTAATAGCAGAAAATGTTTGTATAAGTCAGTGACATTTTTTAGACTAACATCTATGCAGCCCAGTTGGCATTCGTACTACCACTGTATTTTGCTACATACTAAAAGCTTTTTACACATTTATGAGATATTGGTAAAATATCAACCCTTACCCTCTTTCATTTGTTTAAAATTGTTTAATTCCATAACACAAATTAACACTAGAATATATCACATACCTCCCTTCCCCTCCTGCTCCTCCTCCCCCCCCCAAAAAAAAACCCTAAGAAAAGACCAGTGCTGTAGCACTTAATGGTGGCCTCATGAAGGAGTTAGGACTTGAGATATAGTTTGAGATTAAAAGACAAAAGCATTCCAGTGTAGAAAAGCGGTATGAGCAAAATTAGGATGGACATTCCAAATGGTAGCCAACCATCCGGCTGCTGGAGGAGAGAAGGGAGGGAGGAAGGAAAGAAGGAAGGAAGGAAAGAAGGAAAGAAAGAAAGAAGGAAAGAAGGAAAGAAGGAAAGGAAGAAAGAAACTTTAAGAGGCAGGTTGAGGCCAAATGGCTATCCAAACTAGAAGTAGACTACCTTGATAACTGATCAGCCCTCCATCGTGTGAGGAGTTCATGCATTGGCTAGGTGGCCATCCATCAGAGATGTTGGAAAAAGGATTTTTGAATTGGATACTTTGTCAAGCCTGGACTGGTTCAGGCTAGTGTAGGGCTTCAAGTTTGAGACTGGACCAAAATGAGACCCCCTAGTGACTGTTCTTATAGTTAAAATGAAGTTTACTTAGCAATGGCAGGGAAAGGATATGTAGCGAGGATACAGCATACAGTTTGATGAAGCTTCCTTGCCTTCACATTCACCATAGATGTATTTGAAACCTGATAAAGCAGCAGCTCTTGACTTCCTATGTTTGATCTTTCACATAGCCTACAAGTAGGCTGAATCAGTGGTTGGAAGCTGTGGGTCAATAAAGTCTGGAGGATGGTTTCAGCACTGTTTAAGGAAAATTAGCTTGAGGGCTAGAGCCTTGGGAAATGCTAGACCAGCCTGTATGGCTGGACCTCAGAAAATAAGTGCTTCTATCACAGATGGGATGTTAGACAGTGTTGATTGAATGATGGAACAAGTGAGCTCTCTAAGGCACTTTAAGATTTTATGATTCCCTAATCCTATTCTGGAGTACTAATTTGGCAGAATACATTTCTATTTCTTCCATGAAGAAACTGATATCAGTGTCCTCTGCCTGAATTAGAATATGCTCTTAGTTTTGTCCTTTTTCAAAGAACTTGTCATTCTTAAACTGGAGTCTAAATTTGTTTTTTAAATATTTTTTAAAATATTTTGGTAGCTGCAGTTCAACATAAATGGTTTCACATAGATAGATATAGAGGGAGAGAGAGAGAGAGAGAGAGAGAGAGAGAGAGAGAGAGAGAGAGAGTATTTTATATTTTATTTTATACCTTTAAAAACATACTGTGAAGGAGTCCTTAGGTATACATGAAAAAAAGTTAAGAACTGATTTAGGATAAGAAGCATTTTTTTATGCCTCTACCATGTGTCAGGCACTGTACTAAGTACTAGGGATACAAAGAAAAGTAAAAAATAGTATCTGCTCCAAAGATGCTCAAAGTCTAATGGGGAGAGACCGTGCAGACAACTATGTACTGGATAAATTGGATAAACTATACTAGAGAAGTAGCAAGGGGGAAAGGCAGTAAATATTAAAGGAATCCAGAAGGACTTCTTACAGAAGGTGAGATTTTAGTTCTTGTAACCTGGGACTATGCTAACCTGCTAACCTAGATCTGACTGTTGGTTTGATTGATGTACACTTACATACATGCATATTCATATACATTCCTAGACACACACACACACCATCTTTATTATTGACATCTGAGGCAATGCTCATTGCAGTCTGTTTTTGTATTTTTGTTTGTTTTTTTTTTTTAACCCTTACCTTTTATCTTGGAATAAATACTAGTTTCAAGACAGAAAAGATGTAAGGTCTTGGCAATGGGGATCAAGTGACTTGGCCAGGGTCACATAGCTAGGAATTATCTGAGTCCAGTCCCAGCTCAAAGCCTGGCTCTCTGTTTACTGAACCACGTACCTTCCCCCTGAGTTTTTAAAGTATATTCTGTTTATAGATGATTCCATCATTTTTATTCCCCAAATGGCTTATGGTTTCTGCTTGTAAAGCAGATTGCTACAGAAATCAATTACACAAGATATCATCACAAAGCAGCTGATCTTCCCACTATTTCTCTTACTTCTTCTGTGACATCGTACTGTGTTTGGATGAGACTGAGCATTACACTCCATGAAAGGAAGCAGGGAGAGAGCTGTATTGGGGATGCCGTTTTTGTGTAGGTTAAAGTTCAGACAAATATCATAAGGCATTATGCCATCAAAAGAGCCCTGAATTGAAATAAGAGTGGAGAAAAGAGGACAGAGGAGAAGGGAGGGAAAGAGCCTCTGATCCTTAATTCCCTGTGTGACCTTGAGTCTTTTCCCTTCCTTGGACCTCAGTATTCTAATAAATGCATTTATGTGTATGTATATGTCATAGCTTATATATAAGCTCATGTGTTTAGTAATTTTTGCATGCATGCATATCTTTAAGATTTGCAAAATACTTTATATAACTATCTCATTTGAGGCTATTTGTATCCTCACTTTTACAGATCAGGAAACTGAGGCTCTGAGAGGTTCAGGCTTATTGTCTTCATCTTTAAAAATAACAAAATGCCGGCAGCAAAAAGTTTCTGGACTACAAAGGATCAAGAGAACCTTTTGAGACTGCTTTAAAGTCCCACCCTCACCATGTATTTGGGGAATTCTAGCATGCCTTTAATTCAGAGAAGGGACATTACTTTAGTTTTACACGGGTTATTATAGCCTTTGTGCTATCAGCTGAAGGCAAAGATTAGCAACAGAACAAGATCCAGTTTTGGATAAGCAAAACAAATTTCAGTTTGGGCATTTCAAGATCCACAATTTTCTTGGGAAATTATTCTCTCCACTTTGGAAGAAGATATTATGAATCCACCCCTTTTTATGATACAGTCTTCCATCTGTTTCTGTTCTGAGCTAAAAACAATGGTCCTTAAATTTTGAGAGATTTTTTTAAGTGTAATTTTTTTTCTTGTAAACTAACCACAGTTTTGAAAAATTCTGGAAAGATAATTAAATTCAATTCTCATCTTCTCTGCAAGTATTACCTTAAAACTAGCCCAAAATATATATACTCTTAAAGAAGTTAGGGAGTTAAAAAGAAGATGACTTTCCTGTGACTGCTTTTTTTTGCCCATGAAACCAGTTTTTTTTGTTGTTGTTTTTAAGTAATGTGGAAAAACGGAAAGTGGCTATCTTTCGAATTTCATGACCTGAATCCAAATTCTAACCACTTCCTACCAGCTCTATGGCCTTGAATAAGTCATTTAACTTTCATGGGCCTTCTTTTCTTTATCTCTAAAAGTTTTGGACTTAATGGCCTCTCAGGTCTTTCTCTGCTGTAAATCTCTGATCCTGTACACAGCTACTGATTTGAAAGAATGTTGGTTGCAGATTTTTGAGTTCTCACAATCTCTCTTCAATATGATATGCCAGAGCACAGTGATAACTTAATCTGATTCTCAAAATCCAAGTGGAAATCTGATGCAATAGAATTTGAAGTTGGAGGACCTAGTTTGAATCTCAGCTCTGCCATTTATTGATGATATAACTTTGGACTTCAATTTCCCCGTCTGTGAAATGAGAGGGTTGAACTAAATAATCCCTAAATTTATATTTCTATGAAATAACTCACTTGCTTTAGAATGTACTGGTTCTTTCTCTCCATTCTCCTTCTTTCTCTCCCACTATCCTCTTCATTTCTTTCCTTTTCCTCACTGCTTCTCACTTTGTCTCCCTTTACATGCTTTTCCTTTTCTTTCTGTCTGTCCCACAATTTCTCTCTATCTTTTCTGTCTTTCCCTTGAATATTCCCTTTTTCTTCCCCCTTTTTTTGCCTCCTTGCTCTCTCCTCCTCTCCTTTTGCCATTTAGCTCATATCTACTTGGATCTTTCTCTCTTTCTCTCTTTTTTTTAACTTTAACGAGAGAACAATATTTCTGTTTCTTATTGAACAGGGTTTGTATTTTCTTTTCTCAATTTTAAAAACAGTCTAATGGAATATTTTATATTTTACTTTTAAACAAATTAAGTTGCTTGGTCCATTTGTGTGGTTAAGTTGCTTATTTACTTTTGGGGAGGGAAAGTGTTTGGTAGTCAATGACCCTTGCCATTGGGTTTGGGCTGAAGTTAGTTCACTATGACTTCTAAAAGTATAGTTTCCCTGGGTAGTCAATGACCATTGGGTTTTGGATGAATTTTCATGGTGACCTCTAAAAGTAGAGTTTCCATAGGTTTTAGACATATTAGACACAGTCGCTACCCATAAAAGAGAGCCCCACACAGTATTATGCACATGTATTCATAGGTCCCTGACTATCAGCAACTAACAATAGAACGAACAGTTTCTTTTGAAGTAC
Organism: Gracilinanus agilis; assembly: GCF_016433145.1. Taxonomy (NCBI): domain Eukaryota; kingdom Metazoa; phylum Chordata; class Mammalia; order Didelphimorphia; family Didelphidae; genus Gracilinanus; species Gracilinanus agilis. Next base: position 56,790,187 of record NC_058130.1, read on the forward strand.
ATATATGTATGCATTTATATTGAGATTCTCTGTGAGTATATCTACATGAGTTTTACACTATAACTTCCAAATAAAACACCATCCACTGTCAGGAAATTCTTACTCATTTCAACTCTTCCCTCACATCGTTAATGTCAACATATACGGGTACCAACTGGTTATCATCTTCTGGCTAACAGTCATAGATATACTTTAAGTGATGGCAGATTCTTTTCTTGGACTGTATCTCCTATGAATAAATCTGTATACAAAGCTTTGGTCTGAAACTTAATATGCTTTGTCGTACACATCCCTTTGCATCTCCTAAAATGATCTGCGCATAGTAGGAACCCAAGAAGAATTTTTTGAGTGAATGGAACTCACTGATTGTTTTTTCCTCATTTAAGCTAAATTATAAAAATTTCATCTCGGTATCAAAAAATGATTTCTCTAAATTGTCTTTTTTCTATTGAAGTATCAAATTTTTCTTCTTAAGTTTTCATTAAGAAAGCATATTTCATGACTTCTGCCATGTTAGCCAGTTTGATAAATGCAAGGTCATACTTCAGGGTTGTTTTAATATGCATTTCTCTAATCAATAGTGATTTAAAGCATTTTTTCCTATGACTACAGATAGCTTTGATTTCTTCTTCTGAAAACCACCTGTTTCTAGCCTTTGACTATTTGTCAATTGAAGAGTGGTTCTTATTTTTATGAATTTGACTCAGTTCCTTATATATTTGAGAAATGAGACTAGGGTTATTAAAAATTTTAAACTAACATGAACACCTTCATTACTAATGTATATTATATGTATATTAATAAGACTAATGAGAGTTTGGAGTGACGAGTAGTTTTTAATGTAAAACATCATTTTTTTGTAAAGTTGCTTATAATCATAATAAAAATAGATTTAAAATAAGAATTCCAACTACCTATTTGGGTCAAATTAAGTGGGCTGATGCAGGCTAGAGGAAGAAGGCTAGATAATTTATTTGTACCTACTTCCTTCATTTCCTTACTTGTAGCCCAAAATCTGGTTTCAAACCTTAACATTCAACTGAAAGTCATTAGTGACCTCTCTTTTCTTTATTTTCTTTCTTCTGGCCCTTCGTTCCAGCATTGGACCACTTTGATCACCGCTCTTTTCTTCAGTCTCTGCTCTCCTGGCCTTCAGGGTGCCCGGACTAGACCTTTCCCCCCTACTCTATGGATTCTTCTCTCTTTTGCTGCCTCCTTTTCTTCTTCTGCCTTTAGTTCTGTGTCCTAGTCAATGCATATGAAGGTATAATCCTCCCTCTTGCCTTTGCTCTGGATCCTCTCTGCACCAATGAGCTGATTCATTCATTCAATTTCACATTGATGACTCTCAGTCTTTATCTCTGGTCTCAGCTAAGAGATCAGCTTGTCAATCAGTCCATCAACAAGTATTTTCATATTTTACTATATGCTGAGTACTTGGCTAGGTAATGGAGATATAAAGATGAAAGCCCAAACAGCCTGCCATCAAGAACTTGGGATGACAGCATAGCCATAGATAGATGTATACACAATAGAAACAGACTAATTTGGGGAAAAGGGCACTAGCCTGTGGGGAGAAGACCCAATCCCAACTTCTCATTTAACAGATAAGGAAACTGAGACTCAGGAAAATATCTTGCAGGCAATTAATGACAGAACCTGGATTAGATTCCAGGTTTCCTACTTCTCAATCCATCCTCTTTCTACATCATCATATGGCCCTTCTTTCATCCTATGCCCAGTCTTGTAGCTCCAGCTGCTTCATGGTCATTTCTATATCTATCACATTAAGTTCCATCTATACAAAATTGAGCACATCATCTCTCTCAAACTGGCTTCCCTCTCTTGACTTCCCTTTTTCCATAAATAACACCACCATTCTCCCAGTCAGCCAGGCTCAGAAAATCTCAGAGTCATCTCTGAAACTTCCCCCACATTTCAGTCACCAAATTCCATCAATTCTTCCTTAAAATCTTCTTGAATCTACCCCTTTCTTTTCTACCTTCACTGTACTGCCCTATTTTAGGTTCTTATCACTTCATACTTGCAATAATCTGTCCTTGAGTTTCTCTCCCTAACAGCCCCCCCAACCTTAATCCATCTCACATACCACATCAGATTGATTTTTTCTAAAAACACTAATTTTATTATGCTTGTTTCTGCTTAATAAATGCCAATGGCTCCCTGTTGCCTATAGAACAAAAGGCAGTCCAGCACTCAAGGCTTTCTGGAATCTGATTCCATCCAACTTCCCCATCAAACCCTTTTCTTCCCTCATTATCAACCTTTTGTTCTAGTATGAACTCTCCTCATTGTTCTAGAATCCATCCTGCTCATTCCTTAACCTGAACTTTTGATTATACTCTTTCCTACATCTACCTCTGCAAAATCTCCTCATTCTTCTGGGCCTGTCTTAGGTCCAAACTCTTTCCTAAGGACTTCTTGACCACTCTGTCCTACAGTAATGTGTCTTTACCTCTAATCACAATTATCTGGAGTTATTATTGTGGTGCTTAGCCAACTATACATACACACACACACACACACACACACACACACACACACACACACGCACGCACAGTTCTCAACTGTAGAATCAATTTCAGATGCTGTTATACTAGTCTAATTAAGTTCCAAAGCCTCTCAAATAAATCCCATGATCACTCAAACAAGTTTGGTTTATCCACAAAGGAAAAACCAAGTAGATGAAAAAATGTGTATTATCCAGATATATAGTTGAAAGTGTGTGTGCGTGTGTGTATATGTACATATATATAAACATTTATACATTTACATATATCTTGGGTAGCATTTTAAATGAGCAATGAATTGAACTCACAACTTAATAAGAGGAAGAGAATAAACTGAATTATATTTGGGAGATTCCCTAGTGCTTTCACAGGCCCTCAAGCTTCAACCTGGAAAAAAAAAGTCATTTAAATATAATAATATCCCCCCCCCCCCCAGTAATGTCATAGGTCTACAAATCATGGAGTGCCACAATCTCTGAGGAACAAAAATTGTGTATCATCCAAAGAACAATGGAGAAATACAGGGTTGGTATAAGTAAGCTAAGGCATTTGAACATGAATGTTTTGCACAAAATGTCAGGAGATAGCATCAAAGCATTTGACAGTGTCAATTGTTCTCTCCTCCTCCTCATTTCTCCTTTGGCCTCTATGTCATTGTTCTCTGAGTTCTCCTTTCTATCAATCATTCTTTCTCAGGCCCTTTTTCTGGATCCTTTTTCTCCTCCCACTTCATGGGGCTTTGTCCTAGGCCTTCCTCTTTTTCTCTACTTTCTCCTTTGATGTTCTCATCAGTCTCCATGGGTTCAATGATCATCTCTGCATAGGTGGTACCTGAATCTATATATCAAGTACTATTCCTCTACTAAATTCAAGTCTTTCATTACCAATTGCTTTAGGACTCCTACACCCAGATGTTCTATTGATATCGCAAATCATGTTCAAAATTAAACTCTGTTTTTTCCTCAAAAACTCATCCTTTCTTTAAACTTCCCCAATTTTTTTGAAGGCTTCACCATTTTCCCCATCAAACAGGTTTGCCACTTTGGAGTCTAGCTTTAGCTCTGTCCTCTTCTCAACCCATTATCCAATAAGTTGACACTTTTTAGTTATGCCATATTGGTTTTATATTTCATAAAATGTTTGTTGTTCTTATATATTTAATGATAAAATATGTTAAGTGCTTAGCAAACTTCAAAAACCTATATAAATTCTAAGTATTATTATTGTCAATGATACTTCCATGGACTCCATGGACTCACTCAGAGTGAGTTAGTGATATAAACAAGGAAAAGGTCTCCTGATTCCTAGGCAAATGCTTTTTTCATTAGAATTTTACAGAATTACTTAGACTTGGAAAGAATCTCAGAATCATTTAGTTTAGTCCTAATTACATTTAATGATTTAAGAATTGAGACTTTAAAATTTTCATTGGTTTGCCAGTCATAACCATTTTATGGTGGAGCTGAGATTAGCACCCTAGGGTCCTCAAGCTCATTACTCCTTGCTCTTTTTGTCTCATTCAGTATTATACGCATTAGTGAACAACTTTAGTTTCTTACCATCCCTGATGATCCAAGATTCTGTGACCTCGATATCTTCCTATACTACTAGAAGAGGCAGGAATAAGGAATACTTGAATTTTAAAGACAGATTTAGTTTGCTATTTTCTCAAATTTCAGTTCTCAAATGTCTCTTTCCCATTTCTGTGTTGTAAGAAATCTAACCAGCATCCTTTAGTAAACAAAATTTCCTGCTCTATATTACATATCTAAAGATGACTCTTCCACCATTACACTCCAACATGTTAAGCATCAAGAATCCACATTGCTATTATCACAGGGTTACAGGATCCTAGATTTAGAGCTAGGAAAGACTTCTGATAGAATTGAATCCAACCTCCTCATTTTACAGATGAGGTGCAGATGAAGTCCAGAAAGGCTAATCAGGACATAATTTCTAAGGTCACGTAAGTAATTAGTAGCAGAGTCAAGGCTTGAACTCGGGTCTTCCAAAGCCAAATCCAGGATTCATTCTATTACACCATGCTGCCTCCTTGTGGACTAAAAACTTTGTCCAAGGACCCAAGAAAAACTAAAACCACCAAGAAGTTAAAAGCGGTCTATCAAGGTCCGCCAACTCTAAACTCTAAAACTCTCAACTCAGCTCTAAAAATAAGTACTTTGTTGTAATTAGAGTAAGGATGGTATTCTTATTAATAACAGTACCCAAAACCAACACAGCTTTTCATCTTCAAAGCCCAAGTACTCTCAATATATGTCATACCCTGAAGGGCATTAGATAATAACTATATAAAGAAAACTTGAAAAGTTCCTTGAGACTGTGTAGTACTTTTCAAGATCAAGACTGGCTTGACCTCTAACATGAAGGAATATTTCAACCCTGAGGTCTTCTGCTTCCATCGGACACACTGGGGAAAGGAAGCATGAGGTTATATAGGTGTCAAGCATTGTAAAGAAGAAAGCTCAGAGTTTATTTGTAGGTTGTAGTGTGCAAAATGTTCTTTGCTTGGGTGCTGGGACCACAAGGCTGAAGCTGATATGATTCCTGGCACTGGCATTATTTTGTCTTCCCAGGGAGGGCAGCTTCTGTGAGATTCCTTTGTCCTTTTCATAAAAATTAAGTGTGTAGGTCCCAACTCTGTCTCTGATTCATTTCGGAAAAGCAATTCTCCATTTTCCTTTTGCTATTGTTTTTATCTTCTGAAAGTAGAATGTGTCTTTATGGCGTCCCAAGATTCTTTGTAGCATGTAAGTTATATCCTCAGCTACTAAGTAATAGCCATATGGCACTGATACTCAGTGACATAGACCCCAAGTTATTGTTGTACTTTCTTAAATAGCCTTTATTTTAAAGTAACAAGTGCCCCCTAGACTCACAGTGGAAAAGGCAGTATCTCTGAGCCTCGGTTCCCTCACCATGAAAATGAGGTTGGAATCACTGGACTAAATATCCTGTAAGCTCCCCTCAAATCTATGATCCTATAACTTAGTAAATCTTTGGGCAACCCTGGGAAGCAGGTGTCATTATTAACTCCATGTAAAATGGACAAGGGAATAGAAGAGAGACCCGGAAGGCAGGAGGACCTGAATTCAAGCCTCTTTTCTGGCATATACTGGTTGGACAAATCATTTAGCCTCTCCTTTTCCTGTTACCCTCTCCACTAAACAGCTCTCTGAGACTATTAGTTGCAGAGTAAGTACAGAGTAGGTTTCCACAGGAATTCCCTAAAACAATGAAATCACAGATTGAGTTTAAAAAAAAAAAAGAGGTGAATAAATACCTCACTGAAGAAAGGGATATAGGACCCATAATAAAATCAGTGGCAGACCAGGAGGTGCCTAAAGTAGGAATTGTTTTAGTGAGTTCCCCTGGGCCACCATGATGTACCGTTATTTCTCGTGGGCTCAAAACTGCATGGGTTTAGGACAACATGTCTAGCTTCTTCCTAAAGACCTTGTGCGTGATCATATATTAAAATCAAGTTTCTTTTTCCTTTTTCAGATCTGAAGGGGGCAAAGTTGAAAGCACATTTATACAACAGGAAGATAGTTTTCTAGATTGAGTCAACTTTGAAGGTAGGTGAAAATGAATTTGGATACTGAGTCCATTTTTAAACACGGCTTCATAAAGAACAAGGCATTTCTTCCAAGTGTTCTATTCTACTTAGAGAGTTTTATTTTGACTATCGTAGTTTTTTTCCATGATATCGTTTGCCATCCCACTAAAGGAGTGAAGAATAGCACATTTTTCCTAAGACAAAACAAAGATAGGAAAGTGACCTAGGGATGGTGAAATACACAAATACTTAAAAACAAATCTCTAGTCAAGTTTCCAAATTACTCTTTATTTTTCTACTTTTAATAACATGAAATAATTTTAAGTTTCTAAGCCTTTTATCAGGGGCATTGTGGTAAAATTGGTAGAGGAACTTTGAAATCAGGAAGACCTAACTCTGACGCAGTAGTTATGTGACTATGGACAATTCACTGAACCTTTCGGTGACCTTGGACAACTGCAAGATTCTTAAGAAATAGATGAGTTGCTAATCTGCATTTGAGAAGGAGGTTTCCACACTGTGAAGTCCCTACCCCAGTGAAATCATATGTATAGACCAAAACACACACACATAACCAGTTTGATAAATATTTTAAAAATTATTTAATTATAAATTAAATTAAAATTATTAAGCTGTTTTGTGTGTGTTTTGTTGTTGGGGTTGTTGGGTCTATACGTAAGATTTCATTGGGTGCAGAGACCACATAGTGTAGAAACCTTTATAGATCTAGATTAATCTAGATGCTGAACCTGATCCTTCCCTGTGTATTATGTGGCAAAAATCCTATAGGCATAGGTATTCTCTCCTTTCTTCTTTATGTTTAGCTCCATAAAGAATTAATTACTCACCCATTGCCAAAAGCCTATTAGAATAACTGCCTTCCCAGGGTTGGATTTATGACTGGGTGTGGTAGTCAGGCATACATATGAAGAGATTTAAGGGATGTCAGACAATGTCTCCTGTCCCTAAATCTGACTTACAAATGCCTATCGGTGTCTGAAATTTTGACTTTCTAGATTTTTTTCTCTTTTTATCTCTAACACAATCACTACTTTTCCTTGTAGCACAAGGGAACAAATCAGTATTAAGTCAAAGGTTGCCCATTGTAAGAGATGTATCAATGCCCAAAGCTGCGTCACACTGCCAAATCCCCTTAGTTTTTTCTTGGAACTTCAGGGTAACTCCAGGAAGCCCTAGGACTCTAGGTCCAGGTGGCAGGGCTTTCTCTTAGCAGTTCCTAAAAATCATAAGGTATTCAAGTTTCTACTTGAAGGGGCCATCAAAAATCCACGAGATTCATTTGGAATGTCAGCTCTTTGAGAATAAGGATTGTTCCCTCCTCTGGATTGACATCCCTAGAAATTGCACACAGTATGTGCATAATAAATAGATGATGAGGAGGAGCCCAGGTAGTATTTTTCTAAAGTCATTCATTAGCGTAATAAACAGAAGCTACAATGTCTGAGAGAGGAATTGTTCAGTCATTATGAAGCTGCTTACATCAGCAATATTTACTTCATTTCCAGCAATTTACTGTATCTCAGAGTGAGTTTCAGTTCTCCTACAAACCATAGAAGGACAAAGAGAATTGGAAGTCAAATCTAGGATAGGATTATATTCTTCAATTTTCTTAACTCACCTCCCCCAGTTACTCTTCTCTTCTCTTCTCTTCTCTTCTCTTCTCTTCTCTTCTCTTCTCTTCTCTTCTCTTCTTTTCTTTCTTCTCTTTTCTCTTCTATTCTTTTCTCTTTTCTCTTCTGTTCTTTTCTCTTCTCCTTTCTTTCCTCTACTCTTCTCTTCTTTCCTTTCTTTTCCTCTTCTCTTCTCTTCTCTTTTCTTTTTTCTTTTCTTTTCTTCTCTTTTCTTCTCTTTTCTTTTCTCTTCTTTCCCTTTCCTTCTGTCTCAATACTAGTTATTGATTCCAAAGCAGAAAAGTGGTAAGGGCTGGCCAATTGAGGTTAAGTGACTTGTCCAGGATTATACCAGCTAAGAAATATCTGAGGTCAGATTTGAACCCAGGACCTCTCATCTCCAGGCCTGGCTCTATTCACTGAGCCACCTAGCTGCCATCTAACTCCTTTTAAGTTCATCCATCACTTAAAAACGGAAATTCAGCATCCCTTCAGAAGATTTTTACGTATATAGTTTCCTTTCCACTAACCACTCACAAAATTTTGAATGGGTACTACTCGGTCAACAAGCCTTTATGAAATGCTTTCCAGGTTCCAGGCACTGTCTTAAGTGTTGGGGATACAAAGGTAAAAAAAGGGGGGAAATGGCCCTTCCCTCAAAGAACTCATATTCAAATAGAGGAGGCAGCATGCAAATAATTATGTAAATGCACAATATATACAGTATAAATAGGAGATAATATCAGAGAGAAGGAGCTAGTAGTTGGGGGCAGAGGTTAGCCTTGCAGAAAATAGGATTTGAGCAGAGTCTTGAAGGAAGCCAGGGAAAACAGTAGGTAGAGATAAGGAGGTGGAACATTTTAGGCATGGAGAACAGCAATACAAAGATATAAAGTCAAAAAATGGAATACAGCGTGTGATAAACAGCAAGTAGACCAGTATAATTGGACCATAGAGCTTGTGGAGGAGAGTAAAGTATATAAGAAGATTGGTAGGCAGGGGTCAGGTTGTGAAGGGCTTTAATAAGAATCCCTGGGATCTCTTTTGCAAACCCTCCAGTTTTGTTTTTAGAGTTCTAAGCTGCATTGAGCCATGTAGAACTAATCAAAAGACATGAATTTGATCAGTAGGGTTGGGTCTATAAAGGAAGACCTACAAAGAAGAAGCAGTTGCGATTTCGGAATATCTATGGTCATAAGGGCAGCTAGGTGACACAGTGGAAAGAGTACAGAGCCTAAAGTAAATCCAATTGTGGCTTTGAACACTTACTAGCTGTGGAACCCTGGGCAACTCACTTAACCTGTTTGTTTCCTCATCTAAAATGGGCTAGAGAATGAAATGGCAAATCACTCTAGTATCTCTGCCAAGAAAACCCCAAATAGGCTTATGAAGAGTCAGAAACAACTAGATAACAACAATAATATGGTCATTTGAAGCCCTAAGAAAATTATAGTATTAAATCAATTAAATGAAAGAAATATTTATTGAATACCTCTTGGGTATAGGATGCTACGAGAGGCACAACATGATATGTATTGTATTTTAAAATATATATTACATAATTATAAAAAAAGACTAAGACAAATATACAAATAACCAATAACACAAAGTAGAATAGAATGTGTCAAATGCAATGGAGGTTTAGAGGAGGAGGAGATCACATTTGGTTGGACATTTCAAGAAAGATTTCAAGAAACAAGTACCATTTAAGCTGAGCCTGAAAGGATGCATATGTCCATAGGTACCCTTATATCCCTGTACAAGGATAAATAAAGGCATTCTAGGCAGAGGGAAGAGTATGTGCAAAAGCAGAAAATGGTGGGAACAATAAATAATATTATGTGACTAGATCATAGAATGCCTGTAGAGGAAAGAGGTGGGGGGGGTGGGGGTACCATAAGGCTGAAAAGACCAGTTCTGGCTATATTGTTGAGGATTTTGTGCAGAGTTAAGACTTTTTTTTTTTTTTTTTACTCTTTAAGCAGTGGGGAGCCATTGAAAGTTTTAGACCACTATAATATGAAATGGGCTTTAGGAAATTTTACTTGGAAACAGTGTATAGGTTGGATTAGAAAGTAAAGAAATTGGAATTGGGGAGTCTAGTTAAGAGATTTCTGTGTTGTCAGCTAGCTAAAAGCTTTAATTCAGGTTAAGATATTAAGAATGGAAAGGAGGAGAGAGATATAAGACATAGAGATAGAATCAACAGGACTGACTAAATCCACAAATAACTGGGAATGGAGGGGGCAATGACATTGGGAAAAAATGTTATAAGGAAGAGTTAAGTAAGAAGTTTCTTACTTAACTCTTCCTTATAACAAAAAGATCACTAAGTTTTTCAGCTTGGGCAACTGAGGGAACTGGAAGGACCACTGATAAAAATAGAGAAATCCAGAGATAAGCACTAAGCAGTAAGAGAAGAAGGATTATGAACTATACATGTTGGAAGCACTGGTGGGGCAGAATATATTTCATGGAGAAAATAAGAAGTTTTCATTTTTTGTCAAAGTGGAGGCCATTTACAACAGAAATATTAAATTTTCAAATCTGAAAGACAAAGACAAAGACCTACATTTGACAGCTCTGACTCTGTATCTTTGTCTTGGTCTCTCTGCCTCTGTTTCTCTGTATAGATACATTTATATGTGTGAATTCTGTGTGAATTCTCTCTCTCTCTCTCTCTCTCTCTCTCACACACACACACACACACACACACACACACACACACACACACACACACACACACACTCACACCTTTTTAAAAAGAAACTTTAGATTTTTAGAAGCAGCTTCTAAAATTCCAGCACTGAAACTGAACTCAGAATCCATACTTTCACATGGTACACACTTTTACAGGAAATAAAAAGTCCCAGAAATCCTAAGAGATAGCTCTCTCTCATCCCCTGGGAGTTCCCCCCCACCCCCCACCCCCCC